>NW_008676603.1:0-19545 GCF_000695815.1 Acanthisitta chloris | reverse complement strand
TTCCACAACACTTTTATCCCTGTAAGTTATACGTGTTTGAGGTATTTCCTGAAATGTAATTTCCTCTATCACCAGACCAGTGTACATAGCTACATGGAAACCCATCTGCATGTGTGCATTTAAATATAAAAATATACCTTTTCAGTCATTCTTTGACTATCAAAATATTATATATGTATACATATATATATATGTACTATCAAAATATTCATATAAAGTTCTGTTCTGGGGTCGTTCAATTTTTTTTTCACATACAAAGATAATTTTCTTAGCTGCTGTTTTATTATAGTAATTTTCTCATAGACAGCACAAGCACAAACATATATATTTTAAGTAGGGTTTTTTTAAGTTGATAACAAAAGTCAGGATGAATCACATCCAAAGAACCTAATTTCAGTGTGAAGAATGTGGTTTTTTTGGAGGTTTTTTTCTTAAGCTTATTTCAACTGTACAGTTCCTGGCAGTTTAAAATATGAGTGAAAAACAATTGTCATATACATTTTGCAACCAATGCTAAACATAGTGTCCTATTTTCACATGCTGCCTCCATTCCACTGTCTCCTCAGAGTCATGAGCTGGAGGTAAAGGTGCAGCTCAGTGAAAGTCAACAAGACTGGTGACTACAGAGGCTTAGCTGTAGCATCTCCCACCCTTTAACCCATTACTTGCCTACAGTCTTCCCATCTAGCTTCATCTGCTAGTTGCATCTACTCATTAACAGACTCTGCTATACAGCTCCCAGCATTTTATCCCATAACATTTTCAGGTCCAAATCTTCAATGCTCATGATGTCCATCTGGATAAACTATGCATTACAAATCTTTCCAAACTTCCACAGCGACCTTTTCTCTTTATCTTGAAGATTTCTTCATGATTGGCTGGTAATGGTACTTCTGCCCTTATTTTCTCAGATATGCTCATTTGCTCTCCATTTGCCCTTCTCTCCCTGCTCCCCATTCTTTGTAAGGTTTCCACATTATTCCAACCATAGCTTAATTTAGCAAAAGATATATGACTACCTTACATGTCTTTCTTTATTGTTGCTTTATCTTAAAAAAACCCAACACACATAAAAAAAAAAAACACCCTGTTTTCATTTGACAACAAAAGTGAAAGAGATGCAGAAAATAAATTAAATGAATATAAGCATAAAATCAGTGATGCTTACTCATTTCAAATGACGGATATTACCAATGAAAAAATAATCATTGGAGTTGGAAGACTCTCTCATTAACGCCTCTCACCCATGTAGCCAGAATCCCAGTGTTTGCCTTTCCCTCTCCTGAAGTGTCATGAGTAGTTTGATGGACAGGTACTGCTTTTCTCATTCTCAAGGGTGTGTTTGTGGATATTGTCTAATAACCAGGAGGTATTTTACAAATACACACTGAAACAGTACCTCTATTACTAGTGAAATAATATATTTCAGAGACACAGGATGACCAGGTGTATTAATCCAGTCTCTGTGGTGCAGGTGAGAACACATTTTGTAACCTAGCACTGCTTCCAGTACTGCAATTAGCTTTTTCACATCCTTATACTGGGTTACCTTGCATATATTTGGGTATTTACAAATTTTGTATATATACTGCTAGAGAAAAATTGTATGAGAGAACCTGGGAGAGGCACAGCTGCTCAGCTTCACATCCCTGGGTCCATCCAGCAGTGAGAAGACACATTCCCAGCAGGTAGGTGCACACAGGGCACTTATGCACACCATATCCCTACCAGTACACACATCCAGCCACATGGATCAGACAGATATACAGAGCACTCACACGGACACAGACTATACTGAGGACTTCATCCTGCTTCCCTCTCCTTCCCTAAACAACCCATAATAAATCCTATTCCACTACAAAATGCTCTTCCCATGTGCTGATTTGGGCTGAAGTAGAGTTAACTTTCTTCACAGTGGCTAATATTGGGCTAGGTTTGGGTTTTTTGCAGAACACAGAGTTGATAATGCAGAGATGTTTTTGTTATTGCTGAGCAGAGCTTACACACAGCCAAGGCCTTTGCTGCTTTCTGTACTGCCACACTGGCAAGGAAGTTGGGGATGCATGGGAGATTGGGAGGAGACACAGCTGGGACGGGTGACCCAAACTGACCAAAGGGATATTCCATACCATATGACATCATGCTCAGTATATAAGGTGAGAGGAAGAAGGAGGAAGGGGGGACATCTGGAGTGATGGTGTTTGTTTTCCCAAGGAACTGTTACACATGCTAGGGTCCTGCTCTCCTGGAGATGTATATTTCTACATCTTACAAAAAGAGGTAGAGATAAAGAACGTTGAAAGGTTTAAAGAGGGTCAGACTATTCTGCTAGAAAGACTATCCAGGCTTAAGGAAATATTTGAAACAGAATTAAACCACATGATTCATGATGCATTATGTAAGCTAGAAAGACAAATTGGAGACATGAATTTGAATAAACATGCAGATTGTCTTACATCTAAATATGGAATTTTGCACCTTTTCTCCTAGACTATGTAGAATTGGCATCTGCTTGGAAGAGATTAAACAGATGTGATACCACATGGTTAGACATGTGTTAACATGATGTGGGATCAGAAAAAAACAACGTCATTTCTAAAATTTGCTAATGGGTTTATCAGTGAACCAAGTTAAGGAATTCTGTCTTTAAAACAGGAACTTCAAATAAGCACTCTCTTTTAAAAAATTGAAATCTAGGGCAAAGTGCTATGTTTCATTCAATTTAATTTTGTTATTTTTTTGTGAGTATCACTGCCATTTAATTATGTTCTTACAGGATTCTGAATTCCTGGCATGCTGTTGAGTTCTCCATGTTTGCAAACAGATGTGTACCCACACTGACCCAGATATGCTGGCACAAGTCTGTACTGCCTCAGGCTGTTTAGCTTAATGCTGTTTATCTCCATGTCATTGCATGTTTCCACCAGTCACGTTTCAATATTTCCATCTCATAGTCCAAGATTATGTGAAAAGCAAACTTTAATGATGTGATTTTAAGGCAGATTTTTTTTTTGCCTCACACTCCCTATCAACTAATATCCTGCTTTACTATTCAGAAAATAACAAGTCACCTTCTACTTTATTTACAGCCAATAGTTGTCCCCCACAGAAACAAGACAAAGGAGCTATTTTTAATACTTCCAAGAAAAGTATTTCCAAACACAAGGAAATCACTTATGGTTAAACTAGTACTTGAATAGCTTATGGATAAATCTTTTCTGACATCTGTTTCATTAGAAGCTTAAGTAATCATTCAAAACCACCCACATCTTTGTACAAAAGATTGTTTTTGCAGCAGGTTTTCTTGTGAATCATGATTAAAATTCTTCTCCGTTGTCTATATCATACACAGAATTTTGTAGCGTGCACCCACATACAGCATTTCTTAGAAGAGGAACCCATGGAGAAGACAGAGTTGCCATAGCAACGTTTTTGTATTCTGAAACACTATCATACTACATTTTATTCATCTTAAGCCTCTGTAGACTGCAAATGCCATTTTTCCTCATTCAAGCTGTCAGTTAATCTTTCAAGATTTGTTCAGGATTACTTTCATTTTGTGATTAAATCCCTCAACATTAAATTATAAGTTGTTCTACTGCTATTGTAAGTCAAACAATAGCTGTGAGTGTCAGGGGTTCAGAAGTCTTCAGCTTCATTGTAAAGTCATTTGCCTTCGAATATTGGTATTTTCTGCTGCTACTGATAAGGGTTCAGAAACATATCTCCTGGTTCTGAAACAGACTTTCAAATAAATTTAAGTAGCTCTCTGAAGTTTTATATCCCAGCATGTCTATAAAGTATGAAAGATGGAGGGGAGACTTGAGAGATTTAAAAGTATATTTAGGAGCTCGCTGTTTTAATCTTCACTTATTCATCTGCTTTACCACTCTACTGAGTTATAAAGTTGATCAATGAAATTGTTAACAACAACTGTGATGAGCCTTGATTCTGTATTAAATTGCCTTTCTGAGCTCCCTCTGCATCAGCAGCAGTGAAGCCTTCAGCCTATAACACAGGCAGCACAGACACTCACCATAAGCAAAACATCAAACGTAGGGAGGGCAGAAATGAAGGGCAAGAATAGCTGAGTAAAAGGATATTAACAGAATAATTAAACCACTGTGTACATTAGGTCTATGCTCTGCACAGGCTTGTTTTCATGACTGTTCTGTCTGAGGTCCAACAACTGCACAAATTCTTGTGTTCCATGAAGTTGTTCTCTTGAACTTGTTCCATCTTCTCCTGGCTGGCTTCTTCATCCACTAGAGATGCAGTTGGCATTTACCAGAGGATAAGGAATGGTGGCCTTGGGCTCAGTATGACTGTGTGTGGGAAAACGACATACCAGCTGAGTCTGTAGGCACGGGATTGAAGTCAGTGGGTACAGAATCCAGGAGCTTGTGTTTTCTTCCAGAGTTTTGCAGAACGACCTTAGACACCAAAGAAGCTGAAGTAAAATAGATTGATCAGACTGTCAGCCATGGGAATGATTGGAAGAACTCAGGATATAACTGGTCAGCTAGGGAGAGCATGCAGAGCAGATACTTTGTAATCATGCATAAATCTGCCTTCTACTCATGTAAGGAAATATGGGAATGCATCCCCAGCTGCAGGTTCAGACAATGGCATGCACAGCGTGTTCCAGCCAGATCTAGGTTTTTTCTGAGCTCAAGCTTGTGACTCTTAAAAGTCATTGTGATCTTTCACTTGCTCTAAAGACCACATGCACTACTAATCTGAAGTACACTTGTCCTATCCCTAGACTTTGTACCATCTACCCAGTTATCTGAGTCTGGGTTCTTTCCATTATTAATACTGCTCTGATATTCTAAGCCACAATCCCTAAAACCCACAAAAGTATATTGCATTCTTTTAAAATTACATTGATAATTAAATGCAGATTTTAGTCTTCAAGTATCATTAAGAGAAGTTGGCAATACCAGATAAATTATGCATGTAATGTTGGGCTTTGTATTTTTAATAAATACTGGGGACAAAGTTTCCTTCCTTTCCCTCTTCCTTAATTTCTGATACATTTCCCAAGAAAAAAAGCTTGACCCACTAGAAGATTTCATTTCCAAGGGCTGACTCTTGGATGCACCAAGATGTCAAAGGGTCAGCAATGTCCAGGAACAGACATCTGAAATTCTGGTCCCTTCATCAACAGAAGCCCTTGCCTAAGTGTTCAGCTATATCACCTTTAATTTTTGGTATTTGTTTAAGAACAGTTGAAGAGACCCTACACATGGGCATGTGAAGGGAGTAGAGGAAACTCGAGTTAAATCTTCAGTGTCCTCAAAACATGATTTTTTCTGGAAAGCTATTTCACTCAATGAGATGAAAGACAGTGAAAGTTAATTTTATTTATGCAGTCTTTTGGTTATTTGTCACTTTGAAAAAACTGCTACTGCCTCATGTCCATACTAATTCAAGTAGAAGGACTTGCAAGAACAGTCTCATATGACACATTACTGGCCATGCTGCTGCCTCATGCACATGTCAGCAGAAGTAAACCATGTCATTGCCACAGAAATTCAGAGCAGTAATGAAAGTCAGAATTAAATCATTATTTTATTTTTCATGGAATTTGTTCTGGAAAAAAATCTCATAGTTAAGACCTCTGTGAATAGCAGTCTTGAGGACCTGGTTTGCTATCTATATGTGCAAGGTTTAAATGTTTTTTTCATTATCCTCTTGTGTCAGCTTCTGCTTACTTGAGAAATCAGGCACTGAAGACTCTAGTCCAGTTTGCAGGTACAAACCAATTCTAAAATCTTAACGCTGCATAGAAGCTTATCCACATGCAGATACAGTTGACCAAAATCCTTCAAAATGGTGCATTTGTTTTGAATATTCTCCTATAAAAGGTTGCAATCACTTCCCTAATGTCAAATAGAAGAGAACCTGAAGATATTTCTAATTGGAAAGGGAAAGAATCGAAGATACCTTTGGCTGTACACCTAAGAAGTGATGCAGATTTTTGCAAGCGTTGGATGGTACTTAGCTGAGGAATTTTGGTTTCTTGGATGTGTAGCAAAATCTTAGCATATCATCTTTTTCTGAAAGCAAGCAAACAGGAGATTTTTTTCCACATTATTTTACTATCCATATGGAGAAATTTTGAAGACATTAAGCAATGTTTGACATTTTCACCTGTAACATGTTATGGTTATTATCTCTCACCTTTAGTAAATCCAGGAAGATGTACTCTTCTCTAAATTTTGAAAGATATTAAATCGAAAAACTGAATTATTGAGAGTCATAAATGAATTCTTAATTCATGCCCTGGTTTTCATCATACAGACGTACAATGGGACTATTTCCTGACTATGGTGAGATGCACTAACATGAATTTCCCTATTTTTATTTTATCTTAGATTGAAAAAAAATCACGTAAGACAGGGCTATGTACCTAAAAGTCATATAACTGTCAAATGAATCCTAAATAGAAATACAAATCAAAGGCAGTAAGAGGAATATGGAAAATCCTCAAAATAATCCACATATAGGTTCTTTGGAGTTTATGGATTTTGCTCAGAAAAATTTCCATTGACACATCCCATGTTTCCTTGAGAATAACACATTTACTACAGAACAACTATGATTTACAGAGAAGTATTGGAAGGATCCATGTTTTTCAGTGAAACAGAGGAAATTGAACAGGACATTGAAAAATGGTACATTATTACTGTATAGTGAGAGAATTTGTGGCTAACTGAAAAATGACACAAATCTTTGTTATCAGAACAAGGAAAAGTTACAGTTTATACAATATATGGCAGATTGATCAAAGAGATACATTTACACCAACACTGCAGGATACAGTTCTGCAGTAGTGACACATACATATTCTGCCAGGAAATCCATTAATAAAAAGACTTCGAATTTATTTAAATCAGCTATACAAAATCAGAGTAGAGGAGGAAAGAATAACGTGATTTGCCTGCAATTGCATGTGTTGATATCACAGAATCATAGCGTGAGAAGGGACCTTAAAGGTCATCTGGTTCCAACACATCTGCCACAGGCAAGGACACCTTCCACTAGGTAGGTTTCTCAAAGTCCCATTCAGCCTGGCCCTGAACACTTCCAGGGATGGCATATCCACAACTTGTCTGGGCAACCTGTTTCGGTGCCTCACAGTAAAGAATTTCTTCTTTATAGCAAATCTAAACTTACCCTCATGAAGTTTAAAACCATTGTTCCTTGTATCATCACCACTGACCTTTGTAAATATTCCCTCTCCAACTTTCCCATAGGTGCCCTTTAGGTACTGAAAGGCTGCTATATGGTGTTCCCAGTGAGCACAACTTGTCTGGGCAACCTGTTTCGGTGCCTCACAGTAAAGAATTTCTTCTTTATAGCAAATCTAAACTTACCCTCATGAAGTTTAAAACCATTGTTCCTTGTATCATCACCACTGACCTTTGTAAATATTCCCTCTCCAACTTTCCCATAGGTGCCCTTTAGGTACTGAAAGGCTGCTATATGGTGTTCCCAGTGAGTCCTCTTCTCTGAACAGCCCCTGTTTCGGTGCCTCACAGTAAAGAATTTCTTCTTTATAGCAAATCTAAACTTACCCTCATGAAGTTTAAAACCATTGTTCCTTGTATCATCACCACTGACCTTTGTAAATATTCCCTCTCCAACTTTCCCATAGGTGCCCTTTAGGTACTGAAAGGCTGCTATATGGTGTTCCCAGTGAGTCCTCTTCTCCAGACTGAACAGCCCCAACACTCTCAGCCTTTCCTCACAGAAGAGGTGCTTCATCCATCTGATGACCTTCATGGCCTCCTCTGAGCTCACTCTGACATGTTCACGTCCTTCTTATGTGGAGGGTCCCAGTTCTGGACTCAGCACTCCAGGTGGGGTCTTACCAGCATGGAGTAGAGGATAAGAATCCCCTCCCTCGACCTGCTGATCACACTTCTTTTGGTGCAGCTCAGGATATGGATGTGATTCTGGGCTAACGGTGCACATTGCCAGATCATGCAGAGCTTCTAATCCACCTACACTCCCAAATCTGTCTCCTTAGGGAAACTTGCTGCCCAGATTGTAATTGTGCTTGGGATTGTCCCAACTCCGGTGAATCACCTTGCACTTGGCCTTATTGAATTTTGCACAGGCCCACCTCTCAAGCCTGTCAAGATCCCTTTGGATAGAATTCTGTCTCTCCAGTGTGATACTGCATTTGTATGGTTTATTTTTAATTACAAGTTTTAAATTTGCTGATTGGTCATCTGAGCATAGTTCACATTTTGAACTTTTCTTCCAACCATTTATGTCTAGGACATAAATTTTAAAATGACATCTGTTAGCCTGGCTATTGTAAAATAATTCCACTTTAAGAAGTCTTTCTCACTATATAGTGAGAGATGTGTTATGAACATATGACTGGCTTCTAACAGGTATTTTCACTGTTGTAACTTGACAGTTCAAGTAGGAAGCAGAGATTATATGCAGGAAAAGTCTTCTGGAAACTTGCAGTAAAATAAAAATGAAGCAGGGTTAAATTAATATCCTTTTCAAGATATCCCTGAACATTTTCATCTCTGAAGTCTTTACTATTTTCAAACTGAAAACATGTTTTCCATACTACTTCATACATATGTATTGTATAAAGCAACATGGAAGATATTCAGGAAATATATTCAATAGCCTTTGGACAGTGAAGAACAGACATTTCTCTACACATATCAATGGCCAGAGTAGACATATCAATGACTAGTAATTGTCATCTATTCAAAATGCAAAAAAATATAACTAGCAGCTGAGGGTAGATCATAATACACAATTTTTCATAAAGAAGAAAAGATCATTTCTCAGTTTGCACACCATGCTCACTGCGTTATGTCAAGCAAATATTGTGGCAACTTGCTAGCAGTTCGTAAAAATGTTGAACATCATTGTTTCACACCAGAGCATCCATTTTAATAATAAAATTACTTTCTTGGTAGCTTGCTTTGTTGTTCCTACATAGTCTCCCATCAAAGCGGCTGCTGGTGGATGATTGCAAGTGATTCGGCAAGTTCTTTCATCAGTTAATCCATTACTCCGGGGGGATCCTATCAGTGCCCATTGACTTGTGAGTATCCAATTATCATAGCAGCTAACATCTTCTCCTGGCTTATGGGGGCTTCACTCATCTCCCCATCACCACCTTCCAGCTCTAGGAGCTGGATATCCTGAGGACAACTGGTCTTGATACTGGACTGAGGCAAAGAAGGCATTGAGTACCTCTGCTATTCCTCATCCCCTGTCACTACACTGCCCTCTGCATATAACAAATGATGAAGACACTCCTTGATCCTCTTTTTGCTGCCAATGTATTTATAGAAACTTTTTATGTTGTCTTTAACTGTAGCAGCCAAATCAACTTCTATTTGGTCTTTGGCCCTTCTTACGTTCAGCCTAGATGACCTCGTGTCATCCTTATAGTCCTCCCAAGTTGCCTGACCCTCCTTCTAGAAATGATAATTCTCTTTTTTATCCCTAAGTTTCAGCCTAACCACGCTGGTCTTTTGCCCTGATGAATTGTCTTTCTACAGATGGGGACAGCCTGGTCCTGAATATTTAACAATTCCTTTTTAAAGCACATCCAGCGTTTTTGGGCATCTTTGCCCTTCAGGACTGAATCCCAAGGTACTCTGCCAACCAATGTTCTAAGCAGGCCAAAGTCTGCCCAACAGAAATCCAAGTCCAAGGTAGAAATTCTCCTAGTGCTCCTCCTTACTTCCTCCAGTATTGAAAATTCTAACACAATTTAGTTAAGAATTTGTATTTTATAGTGAGTATCTAATACAGAATTCTCAAAAATGTAAACAAGCACACCCACAGCCTACATTTGCAGAAGGAAAAATAGCAGTTCTTTCAAGTAGGAAAAAACCTTCAAACTTTCCATTACTATCAATATGTATAATTTTTTGGAAAATAATTCCGAGAATATTGTATATAATTATTGGACAGTCTGGTGAAAGCACAAGCCTGTGGCTTTTTTTTTGTAAGTTTTTTTCATACCAGATGTGAAGTGAATATAGACAAACTGCTGGATGGAGGGACAGTCCCCACCTGCCCAATTAAAAAAAAAAAAAAAAAGAAAAGAAAAAGAAAAAAGGCAAGAAAAGGCCAAAAAGTCCTGCTGTAAAAAAACAGAGAAAAGAGAGACAGAGAACTGCATATGCTGTATGTCAGTACTATGTGAAAAAGGAAACCATAAAAGTGACATATACAGTACACTCTAGACTCATTTTTCCCATATGGTATGTCTGCAGTCACCAGATGAAATCCTGCCTGATAACTCTGCAGGCTTATTGCGTAACAGGAACTGATTTGTTGATGAAAGCCAAGAAAAGATTAAACTGAGATTTTCAGGGTCAACCCATTTTACAGCCATTCAAATCTGTTTTAATTTCAAATGCTTTCTTTGCAGATCTGCAGCAGACAGCTATGGCTAAGCTTTTAGCATGGTAAGGGATTAAACAAGTCACTATCCTGCTATATCCAGGTCTTTACCTGAAGGACTCCCATACTTTCACTGAAATTACAGGATGGAGAAAGTACCATTTTAAAATGAAAATATAATTGTAGTAGATTAAATATATGTGTCTTCCTGATTCTGGTACTAAAATATATGAAACAACATTTGAGTGTCTCAAAGGTAAAAATTTATAGCCATATAAACAAACCATGGAACTGTAGTCATTGATGTAGTCTGTGCATAAATGGTATCTGTTTTTGCATGTGAAGCTGGGCAAAAATTTTTCTTAGTGAGTCATATAGCCTAAAAAATCCTTCTGTTTCAAAGGAACTGAAAGTAACTAGGTTTTTCTGAATAGTTACAGTGGTAAAAATGCTACAGAAGGTCTAGGCAAATGTTGAGGTTATTCATATCATCATCTTTGTTCCTGCAAGCTGATTCACATAAAGAGGACAGAGCACTGAGAGTATGATAGTCTAAAATATACACACACAAAATACAGGTATATATATGTGATATCTTCATAAACATATATATATGTAAATACAGGTTTTCCAGGTTAGTCCTAGCCACATGTACATATGACACGTGTATCCATCGTGTATATATACAAATGAGGTATCACAAAACTGCTACATGTTGCAAGTGCCATATGCATATATATTCAAAACTCTAACTTTAAAAACCTGTTATTTGACCCTCCAAAATATATTTCTTGGCTTTTTATCCTCCTTCTTACAGGGGTCAACAGGAAAGTATCTGTCCTGTAATACCCACAGAATAGTAGGAAAGTATCTGTTCTCCCGCATACATTATACACTTCAATGACAAGGTATGAGAAATGATTAGTGCATACCAAACAAAGAGTGCATATTCTGGCCTTTGCTATACCTGTTAGATGGTACAAAGTGTGCCTGAGGGAATTTGAACAATGTCTGAAGTTATTTACAACCATTCTTTTAGAAATTCTTTTAGGAAAAAACCCTAAGGAGCCCTGAACTGGACTATATTCAGGCAAGCACCTGGAAGGCACAGGGATATAAAACTTATTAGATATGCCTTAGGATTTGTGTCTTTATATATTCTAGACTAATGTCCTGATTTCTGGGATGAATGTCTGAATTCCTGACCTAAAGATAGGCCCTCTGTTCCGTGGATATTCCACATGATAGTGTTCTTCACAGCCCACTCCCAAACATTAAATGAAAAGCTTTCATTAAACAAATTTGCACTACAAATACAAAATACTAAGCAATTGCCCAAGGAAATTTCCACTCATTCATGGAAGTTTCAGTGGAGCAGTTTTCAGGCACACATTGAAAAGGACTGGAATAGATCATTATAACACCTCTGATACATGTATTGGTACTTACTGTAGAAAAGGGAACACTCTTAGAAGGTGGTCCTAAGTTTCTCCTTTACTAGTACATGTACATACATTCAGATAATTAATATTGAGGAAGGTATAATTAGATAGATAGATAGATAGATAGAAATTAGATTAGATAGATAGATAGATAGATAGATAGATAGATAGATAGATAGATAGATAGATAGAATTGTATTGTATCTCCTTCATACTATTCAAACCACAGCCTTCACAAGGTATGCTCTCAATTTCAGCTACAAGAGGAATTTGCAGTAAAAGTAAGGGAAAAACCTCCTTTAATATCAGCTTCTGCAGGAAGGTCATAAGACAGAACTAACTTGTTGGTGTAAGGTTTTTGCATTGTAGTTTTTCCCTCCATTGCCTAAATACACTGTACCTTTTACAGCTTCTATGAAAATTATCCATATTTTAGGTACCTCTGGTGATGTTTCCAAATAACTAGGCAGAGATGAAAACCCTAGTGTTATTGAACTTCCTTGTTTTGTTCAAAGAGCAGTAATAAAATGAAAGTTTTGAAATATATCACCCAGAAGAGTTATCGGCATATTTCTTTATTGAAAAGTGGAAGAGATCATTAAAAAAAAATCCATTTTCCATTTTCCATTTTCTTTCATTTTACTTTCAAGATTACTTAGCTTTTTGGATAAGTTTTAATTCTCCAAAATATTGCACGTGGAAGAACAATCCACCACCTATGTGAAGACATTAAAACTTTACAGCTTTAATAGTGAAAAAAATTCCCATGGATCATCTTATATTTTATAGTATTCATTTGCTTTACAAGCATTTTTATGTGCAGGGCTACCTTGCACTGAGGGATTAACTGTATACTACACAGTGAAAACAGGCAGATAACATTTTTTTCTCCTTGATCTCTACAGTCATTGTAGTAATAGAATTTACACTATGTATTATCATATTTTCACACATGGATTCATAGAATCATTTAGGTAGGAAAAGGCCTCTAAGGTCATTGAGTCCAACCATTAGCCCAGCACTACCATGTTCACCACTAAACCATACCTCCAAGTGTCACAGGCCTTTTGAACACTTCCAGAGATGGTGACTCCACCACTTCCCTTGGCAGCCCATTCTAATGCTGAACCACCCTTTCAGTGGATAAATTCTTCCTGTTGTTCAACCTGAACTTCCTCTGGTGCAGTTTGAGGCCATTTCCTCTTGTCCTGTTGCTAGTTTCCTGAGGGACGAGGTCAACTCCCACCTTGCTGCAACCTTCTTTCAGGTAGCTGTAAGGTAATGAGGTCTTCCTTGACTGTCCTCATCTCTAGGCTTATTAATTCCAGCTCCCTCATCTGATCCTCATATGACTTGTGCTCCAGATCTTTCTCCAGTGGCCCTTATCTGGTCATGCACCAGCACCTCAATGTCTCTCTTGCAGTGAGGGGGCCAGAACTGAATAAGCCAGCATGCCACTGGCCTATGTGTACACTTCTAGACAAAAGCCATGAAGTCGCACTTGAATACAAGAAAATTCTTGGAACGCAGTTACCCCAAATCAGTTTAAAACAATATTCTGCCCTGTGTGTCTTTTAAAATATCCTCTCTAGATTTTTATCAGTCAAAGCCAAGAAATCTTGTCTCAGCAGAGTAAAATTTTAACCTGCTGCAGCATAGGAGCAGAAGGGAACTGCAGAAGGACATAACAGAGGTCTGGGTATCAATTAGAAGATTATGGGAACTAAAGTAGACAAGAAAATGAATAGCCTTCTATGAAAGCTGTGAGCATCTGTCTTCTGAATAACTCAGATTACATACAGGAGCCATCAGGAGAAGTTCTAGAGACCTTAACTAGTCAGCAATAGATAGGCATCTGCTCAATACATTCATAAAGTGGTTGATATCTTCTATCATGCATTGAAGAAAGCTACTCCTAACTACTTACTCTTAATTTTTAATGTACAATTGAAATTAGCAGTTCAAGTTAGAAAAACTAAAGGCCAATAGCCTGAATGACATTATGGTACCAGCTTAATGCATATTGTCTTCTGAACCATGTTTAGCTTTCTCAGGCATCTCCTGTTTAGACAGAGTTTATTTTTATTCTTTCTTGTTAGAAAAAAATTGTACTAGAAAAACAAGTTAAATTGACAACAAAAATGTATAAATATCTTTTTATAACTTTCATATATACATATATAAAATATTTATAGTGGCCATCATACAAAAATTTACATACAAAAACTTAATCTAGCTCTGTATGCAGATGTATTTTTTGCCTTTCAAGAGGGGGCTGCTTTATCTAGATTATTACACTCACGAAAGTGTTTTCCAAATTAGATTTGTATCTCAGTGGCAAAGGTATGAAGCATAATTCTCAAAATTAAAAATAAAAGCAATTTTTAAACTTCTTTCTATAAAGCAGACAAATTTTGCTTAGACTTGAGGCTGCTGTCTCAGTCTGTGGAAATAAGAAAAAGAATGTCAAAAAAACATCTTTAAGTCAGATGTGAGATATGATTAAAACTTGGAAGTTATGTACAAAAACCTTGGTGGTTGTTCTGACTGCAAGAATTTGCATAGATGTGCTAAGCTCTGTTGGGTTAGTCTGTCCCTAGAGCTTTTGTGTCCTATTGTTATACAGCAGTAAAGTTAATGATGTCTAGTACAGTGGACAAGAGTAATTCCTGTATGAAAAGGACAGAAAAAAACCACTAATAACTATTATATCATGAAAAAGTAGTAGCTAGAAGCTAAACAGGAAAGCTGCAAATTATATTCCAATCCTGTGTTTACACCACCATTGTGCCTTAATATGTCTTTTTAAAAAATCCTATTTTAATCTCCAGGTTTTGCTCACATTGTGTTCTTTATTGGATTGTTGGCTCTTACTCATGTTTAGTTTGGGGCCAGAAACTTTCTTGCATTTGTCTGCCATCCAGGATAAAGAAACTATCCTGTAGAAAATATCCCAAGACGTGGTGAGAGACAGCTACTAATGGTACCATTCAGGAACTGTTTTACATGGAACATTGTCTGCATAATTCTCTGTAAAACTGGATTAATTTTCTGGATTATGTTGTTATTGATTTGAGGGAATCTTTTTATACATTTATAAAACCCCAAAAGAAATAAAAGACCCAAAAAAACCCTATGCCAAGACATTAAAGGAACCTTAACTACTTCATTACACTTGCACTGCATTGATGTGTCCTTTTTTGACCCTGATTGGTCAGATTGTGTGTATGTGTAAATATACATGTACACATTCTGCACTTCTGTAGAAATGTTCATTCATCACTTTAAATATTATTGGAAGAATGTAATTCTCATATATTTAGTCTGCTGGTAAGAAATTCAGATCCCAAATTCAGGTATGAGAACAGAAATAGATCTGCAATTTCTGTAGGAAGATCAGTTCTCTGCTTCCTATACTACAAGTCCTATTTAACATCTTTATTATTACTATTTAACATCTTTATTGATGACCTGGATGCAGGGAGTGCATCCTCAGTAATTTTGCAGTTGGGTAGGAGTGTCGATCTGCCTGAAGGTAGGAAAGCTCTATAGAGAGATCTGGATCAACTTGATCAATGGGCTAGGGAAGGAGTTGCTGTAAGGAATTAAAGAATACCTTGGCTCTTTCAAACACTGTTAAGGCCACAAAAAGGACTCACCCTAAGGTAAGATGTGCTAGCCACCAGGGCAACAACTTGAGATAAGGACAAAAGAGATGAGTTTGCACCAATTCCAGGCCTGGTGGAGGCAAGACTGGTTAGCACATCCTGATTAAGGTATCTGGACAAAAATTCCTGCTCTGGAAAACTATATACTTGTATCACCAGCCAAACAAATATCACCATGAGTTATTGGACTGGCAGTATCTGCTACCACCAAAAGCCCACCCCAAGGAAGCATGCAAATGAAGGCACACTCATCCTCACTTTGCATGTAAATTAGGAATATGCCTCCATGGATAGCCCCAGAGGAGCAACCTGGGACTTGCACTACCAAAAGCATGACTCAGGACCCCCACCAACAGGAAAAGAATTCAGGACCTCCAACAATGAGAAGACTAGGGCAAAGAAAGACCAATGGATTAGGCATAGAGTTAGCCATTAGGGTTAGGATTAGGGTTAGGGTTTAGGGATAGTGTTAGGGTTATGGTTAGGGTTAGGATTAGGGTTAGGGTTTAGGGATAGTGTTAGGGTTATGGTTAGGGTTAGGATTAGGGTTAGCCGTTAGGGTTAGGGTTAGCCCTTAGAGTTAGGGCTAGCAGCCATTAGTGTTAGGGTTAGGATTAGGGTTATATTTAGATTAAGGTTAGAGTTAGGATAAGGGTTAGGTTTTACCATTAGGGTTAGTGTTAGTGTTACTGTTTGGGTTAGGTTTAAGTTTAGGTTTAGGTTTAGGGTTTGGTAAGTTTTAGGGTTAGGGTTAGCATTATTTTGGGGGTTTTGATTAGTGTCTATTTTAGGGTTTAGGGTTAATGATAGTTTTTGGGTTATGATTAGGGTTAGGGTTAGACTTAGGTTTAGGTTTAGGGGTAGGGTAGTGACTGTCTGTCTCTGTCTCTCTTTCCCCATGCTCCTTCCTATATCTTTCTATCTCTCTAACTCAGATTTTTTGTTAAATAAACCACACATTATTATATTGCTATGCTATTAATTTATTATTGACTTTGGCATTTAGTCTCATTTGTGCCTTAATTTGAGCAGAAGCACCTCTCACTAATTGATTTGTTACAGGGGCTTGAAAGTTGTTTGTCAGAAAGGGAATTGGAAGTGATGGAGGACAGCAGATCAGTATGAGACAACAGTGTGCATGAGCAGCCAAGAAGGCCAACTGCATCCTGGCCTTTATCAAGAATAATGTGGTCAGAAGGACTAGAGAAGTGATCATCCCCCTGTACTTGACATTGGTGAGGCCACATCTCGAGTACCGCATTCAGTTTTAGGTACCTCAGTTTAAAAGGGACAATGAACTGCTGGAATGAATTAAGCAAAGGGCAACGAGGCTCACATACTCCATGCAGTATTAACCAACTTTGCCATCTTCATCCTCCAAGTCATCATATGTTTCCATAAGTTTCACATACAACCTTACTCATGTATGCATGCATGCATGCTGCCAGCAAGTCAGAATGAAACACACTACTGAGAAGGGTGATGTTCCAGTCAAAAGTTTAACAATTTTTCTAGAGATCACATAGCTGGCTCTGATTTATTTATTGCAGATTGGTTTGCAGATCAGCAGGAGAGCATGTGAAGAGCAGCACAAAGGAATTCCAGCCACTCCAGAGACTAAGTCAGCTTTATTGTGGGACCAACACTAATTTTTTTAATACAGATGACATTCTCCAACATTCACAGTAGATAAAACACCTCCAAATGAAGAGAATATAGTGTAGTTTAGCAGAGTGAACAACAAACAGGCATTCTGAAATTATATGATGAAGCAAATCAAGAACTACACAGGCTGAATTTCACGTCTTTTGCATTTGTAGGCACTGTAATTGTGTTTTACTTTGGCAAGTTCTAGGAGACCAAACAAACTTTTGATAACACTAATTTTTCAATTTCAAGTGAAATTAGAACTATATGTAATTGCTGTTTCTGCACCAATGGCACAGGCAGCAATACTGTGGTTGTTTAAATTTGGACTGATGCAGTGCAAGAGGAACTTGAGGGGGCACCTCTGCTGACAGAGCACCCCCCACACCCAGCCACTCCTTCTTGGTTAGTTTGTAATGGAAACATTTATATGCTCTACTCAGCTGAATACTGCTCAACCAACATACTGCAGGACCAGCAGACACACTGATGAATCTAAGTTTCCTTGCACCTGAGCTCGTACTTCAGTTGGCTTTACAACAGAACTGTATGCTCCTGTTGTTGATGAGGTCAGTTGTCTGCCCTGACCACCTGGCTCCAGAAACAGTTCTGGGCTCTGTAGTGACCCCCTGTCTGCAAGGCTTTGTGTCTTCCTCTAAACACCAAGATCCAAAATTTGCATTTTTTCCAATGTTTTTGATATACAATATGCAAAAGCAGTGTACATATCCGGCCTGGTACCAGCTGGCATGAAGTGAAGGGAGAGGACAGGCACAGAGGCAGATATAATAATGAAGTAGTTCTATTATAGGTGAACTGATAATACTGGAAGTGACTGAAGAAGTGAAAGCTGGAAAAATTACATGGATTTATGGCAACTCTTTGCAAAGCGTCATCTAAATCAGTCAGGAGATATGCTGGCTATCCACTGACACTAACTATACTAACGTGTCAGAAACTGACATGTAGGAGTAAAGATGACAGATAGCTCTAATGCCTTTTTTCCTCTAAAACAAGTTCATATAATAATAGATAAAATAAATTTAAGTCATTCTTAAACCAAATCAAATACGCTTCTTATTTTAGAAGAAATGTCAGGCAGTCACATAGGTAAGAAGTGCAATCTGACAAACACTGCTTCAGAAGCAGGAAAGGTGTTAAATTATCATATGTAGTGCTTACATGAACTATGTCTATTTAAAGGGAAGAAGAATGCCCTTTACTAGATATTTCAACCTTTCAGTGTAGTTGGTTTTTTCTTACTACTAAGACAGCATAATCCACCACCTTGTAACACAAAAAACCTACACATTATATCACAAGTGTTAGGTATCGATTAATAAATACAGACATATTTTAAGTGCCAAGGATGGGGTGGGTACGGATGCATACTAAGAGCTATCCTATTTATATCATAGAGCACAGAAAAGACTGACAAGGAGATTTTCCTGTGAAAATTTTATAAAAAATGCCAGTCTGATCAAGTGAATAAAACCCCAAACAACCCACAGCCAAAAGCAGAACCACAAGGAAAGACACTGTAGCAGCAAAACTTTTCTCTGAAAGATTTCTTCAGTGCAAGTAAATTTAATGTTCAGATTCAGAGGGAAATGAACTTTAAATCTGAGGAAACAAAGAGATATATCCATCTATCTTTAATCTCAATTTTTCATGTTTGTCTACATATATAATATGGAGTAAGAAATACAAAAAAGCAGAACCTCAAAAATGTTTCAGCACTTTTGAGTAACTAACTCACTATCTGCATTATGTCTAGCAAAGGAGTTTCCCTCTGGTGCCTGTTCAGCATAAAAGAAGCATGCTCCTTTGAGGCACATGAAAATCCTTTTATTCTGTTCGACATTCTTGTGCCTGTCTTTCTAAACATAAACTTGATTTATGGAAAGTAAAACTAGGAGCTATGACGATTATACATTTCATTATATTCAGCAGCTCTGAACAGGTTCAGTTCATTATCTATCCAACTGTTCTGAAGCCTCAGATACGCAAGAAGACCTAGTCTGAATGCAAACATCCTCAGCTTTGCTTGTTTGCTGTTTCTGAATTAGAGCCACACTTTAGTTCCCATGTCCTCCTTTCACAAGAATGCCTGATTAGGTGCTTTAACACTTCTTATTCAAACAGGGAAAAAATCAGAACAAAAATCTTTGATGAACATCCATTTTCAGTTTGAAATGCAGGAACATGGTTCCAAAACAACAATACCATTCATGGTGACCTCATTGATTACACAGTGGAATTAACAAAAAGGAAACTATTCTATCCTGCTCCTTTCCTACTACTAGTATCTGTTTGCATTTTTTTTCAACTATTAATCTGTCCTCCTTGGTAACAGAAAAGTGACAAGGGAAAGGGAAAGGGAA
>NW_008676602.1:0-7050 GCF_000695815.1 Acanthisitta chloris | reverse complement strand
ATTCATTTGGATGTTAATAACTATGTTTTAAACCAGACTAGTTAGGAAAGACAGACACTTTGGTCACACATATATAGCCATTTTCCTCCTGGTGAGCAGTGCCTCATTTGACATAGCCTTCAACATTCTTATGGGGAGGGGACGGAAATTCACTAGTGGATAACCTTTTAACAATTTTTCTTTAATTTATTGTTTTAAAGTCACTTGCTAGAGATCCAAAGCAGGCTACTACATGCTAGAACATGTACATAATTTCTGCATGTGCAAAATAAAAAAAGAACAGGTCGGATAAGGAAACCATACCAGTTTTTATTTTCTAATCAAAGCTGAACATGACAGTTTTTCATGGGAATAATAGATTCCTCTTATAATCTTTCACAAACAATAAGGCATGACAGTTTTCCTTAGTCTGAAACACAGATTTAGGGAAAACCATGACTAACTGAAAGACAGGGTAAAAAAGTTGGTATTATGTATTCTGGCATGACCCCAGTACTTTCATACTCATCTGTCAGTGGCAGGAATACCACCAACCTGTAGTTTGTAGCTGTGAAGTCTCTTTATTGAATAGATCAGTCTGGGAATTCTTCTGGCTTACAGTACTTACGAGCATGTTTATATTTACTGAGAACCATGACAGAATTTTTTAGTTTACTACTATGAGCATTTTAAATAAAACCACAGAACAGATCTACCATGAGATTTAATGCTGCACTGAAAGTGTGGGGTTTTTTTTAAATTTCAGCTTTATTCAGGTGGAGGAGTCTACTGAATGAGATTTAACTAACAGAATGTGTATCAATATTATGTAGAATACGTGCTGCTTCAAAAAAAAGAGAAACATTAGTGCCAAGAAGTTTGTGGTCTAAGAAATTGATAGAAAAATGCTAAGTATATTAAGTGTGAGTGATCTTAAATACCTATATTTGCCACAAACTGAGACAGGGGAGATTCAGAGGACGTATTAACCATGTCTCACTGTTAGGGTGTTCAGACACTGGAACAGTTTGCCCAGGGAGGTAGTGGAGTCACCATTCCTGAAAGTGTTTAAGAGGCATCTGGACCTGGTGCTGGAAGATATGGGTTTGGGTTTAGGGGTTACAGTGGGGTGAGAGGCTAACAGCTGGACTTGATGAGCTCAAAGGTCTCTTCCAATCTTGATGATTCTATGATGTCTGCCAGCACACTTTTAAGTCACATGAAAAACTAAGTCAAGTAACCATGCACAGTGTTATGCAGTAGACCCTCACATCAGATGAAATTAGGAGTCCAACATATGAGGCTTGCATATTATGCCTAGACAAAATGTTATACATTAATACTAGATAGTGGGGGAGGGGTGGAAGGGTGAACATGAACATGGCTTTAAAATTTCACAATTACTTCCACCAGTGAATGTGCAAAGGTCCAAAGGAAAAAAATCCCACGAAAGTTTCCCAGGAGAAAGTTCAGGAGAGATCATTGAACACAAATGCCTGTTGAATCAAAAAGACATGTGAATTTTCTGACTCTCCTCAGTTTGAGATGCCTTAGTTTGAGAGATGCACATGTGCATCTGTCCTGGTGTCATCACAGTGTTCCTCCCAATGAATTTACCTCCTACTAAACCTTTCCTAATGACATGTAACCTGACATCTTGATCCAGGTCTACTGCCTACAGATAAAGTGACAATATACACAGAACTAGTGCATGCAACATTAAACAGTTTTACATCATTTTTAGTGTGACACATTTAATAAGCCTCATTTAAAACATTTAGCCTAAATCAGTCAGCAGTATCTTCATGTTCTCGACACAGTTGCTCAAAATATTGAGTGATTTCATCTCTCATAACCAAGTCATTACCACTCCTGCACAATAATGTGTAACAAATTCATGAGAAACCTACCCTGAAATCCACTTTTCTGACCACCATTCCCCGCTTTGACAAAGAGCTACCAGAAGCAAGCCCATCAATCGGTATGTGCAGCCACACAAGTAGGTACACAGCTTATCTCACTACCAGAAGTTTGAAGCTCTGACAGGAGGTACAGCAGAACAGGCAACTATTAACCACGGCATGGGTGAGCTCCTGTGTGCTTAAAAATTACATCTGAGAAGGATCAGTCAGCTTCTAATACAGCAAGAACTGTAATGACTGCAGAGCATCAGTAGCAGATGGAAGACAAATACAACAGAACCACATCCATGTGCTGGGCCCACATCATGTGATCTGTCTCAACAACTACAACTCTTGAAGGGATTTCTGGACTACTATCCTTCAGATTCCCTGAGTAAGAAAAACAAAGAACGTCTCCTACCATGTCACAGCAGACATTGACCACAACAGTGGAACAAGAGAAAGAAACAGCTTCTTTCAGCATGTTCCGGCACTTTCCTAAGCTTCTGTTTTATTCTGCTCTTGTTTCAGTTTTCCTCAGGCTTTCTACACTAAGATCCTTTGGTCACATCCTAATGATCTTGACTTAACTCTAACAGAACAGGATTTTATAAGAGTGAAAACAAAGCAAAAACCAGAAATATGACCAGATGAATCCTCACCAGTCTGACTGAAGCTAAGAAACAATGATGGCTCACTCAGACTGTAAGCAGAACTTGAGATACATTAATTGCCTGAACAAAAAGATTGGACAAGTAAACCAACCAGAATAAAACCAACACATTCACTTTGACGGTGAAACTGTAAAACTATCCCTCTAACACACAGCGCTCACTGTGAATGAAAGGAAATACAATTACCAAGATACGTTAACACTTCACTAGGTAGCACAGAAAGCAGTGGGATCATTAGTCCAACAGATTAACCTCTAACAAAACATACTCGATGACAACGTGTTTTGAGAGCACAGATAGCCTGCACAGAGGTATTTCTTATCACCCCCTCCCCAATTTTGGGATAACTATCTTCTCTCTAAACTTATTCAATGTCTATTAGGGTAATAGGTCCCTCCCTCTTAATTAAGGTGAGTGAAGAGAGGGAAAAGCAAGGAAAAAGTAAAACTCTTCAAATCACCACACTGCCAAACATACGTTTTAAAAAAAAACCACAAATACACAAAAAATACTTTTAAAACACAATTTTCACTGATATTTACTCTTACATAGCAGAAATAAAATGACGCAAGTTGGAGCACAGACTCAGCTGACATCAACACTATTATACATTTCTAAGGCTGGTTTTATGTTAGTAAGTGTGCTTGGGTTTCTTGTATCATCAACAGGATCACTTTTAACATCCCTTATTAAATAAAACAGTCCATTTGTAGTGTACTTACACATAATACCATGTTGACAAAGAAAAAAACCAAGATCTACACAGGAACCAACAGCAAGAGTTTACATCAAAATTTTAATATCACTGGATCTACTCAGAGAGGTTCAAAAAGCCTGCTCAGTATTTTCCAGGAAGCATGCTGTTCCAAAACGAACAGGACTACAACAAAGTTTGACTACTCTGTTCTCTGTGTTTCCAGTAAGAGTTATGGTTTTTAAAGTTTCAGAAATGGTTATGAACTGTCGGAACATATACTTGACAATTAATGAGTATCATGAAAGACTCACTACCACTTCAGTGACTGTACACAAATAAAATGAAGTTTCAACACAAATCAACTAGGAGTCTACTTTGGCTGAGAGGCAACTGGGCAAGCATTCATGAATTCCATGCCTTTGGGAAAAGAACCCCACTTTGACTCAAAGGAAGAACCATTGTAATAACATTATTTCAGTGCAACTACCACAAAGAAGCAAGGGAAAAAGGCACACAAAAAGGATCACTGGCTTGTCAAGTTTTGTAAAAGATACACAGAGATCAGAGACAAAGGGCAAAAGAGGCAGAGAGAACTAAATACATACCACAGAATGAAGCAGAAAGTATTTAGTGATTTTTCCATATTAAAAAAAAGTATGTGCACAGATTTATCCATTTGTAAATCTGCCTAACTAAATGTCTACACATACACAGAGATCTCTCTCTATTTCTCTGCTCTAGACAATGTCACTTCAGGCAGAAACCTGAACACTGTGAAGCCTCCACATATCTACAACAACTAAAAAAGAAGTTAGCACGTGGCGGCATACATGTTTCTTCACTGGAAAAGCACATGGTGTAATCCATGGCATTTACAGGCTCAGTGATCTGAATATCAAATGCCTCCAATTTATAATTGAAGAGGCTTTTTCTACCCACCAGTCCTGAAAACCCACTCCAAGACTTGAAAGTCAGGCTGGGATATTTCTTATTCAGGTATCACTTCCACAAAGAGCTGCTGCAACTGAAATTCAGCTAAGACTCCTGAAGGAGACTATCTTTTCATTCTTTGCTTCTCAGGAGTTGAAAGAGATAAATGCCAACATCAAGTAAATCTGTACAAAGAAACAAAATTCTTAGTACTAACAGACAATTCTCATTATCCCAAGTGTCAAGAAAGTAGGATAGTGGTCATAGAAACAATAGGGTCTAGCAGGCCACAAGAATATGGCAGTACAGGTACAAGTAACTGAACATGCAAAACGAACACAGCTAAGAGGAAAAAAAGCCTAAACAAAACATAAAATGAGTGTTCTCACATCGGCAAAGTATTCCAAAGTCAGCTGTGGATATGACCAGAAAAAACACTCAACACCCCTTGCAAAGCTTTCATGAAGTAGCAAGGCATGTCATCAGCTGGACAAATTTCACAGGCAGTGTTCCTGTTAAGAAAAAAACTCTCTTGATCCAGTGGACCCAAAACTTTCACAACCAGGAGATTCAGGTGACAGGAACTAGACTCCTTTAACTCCACAGGCTACTCTCTGGGCCTCTAAAATGCCGGAAAAGCTAAACAAAACATGAGCAGCTACCACCACCCAGCAGCACTCTTAGAAAGGAAAGGCACCCTGTGGCAAGTAAGCAAGGTAAGCAGGTACCCTTCCAGTCTTTTCCTGTAACAGCTGGCTCTGTGGCTGACTGAGTGTGTGAAGTTGGCACAGGTGAAATACAGCTCATAACATCCAGACCCAACTGGTACCTTAATTAATCCAAGCCCATTTGTACTGCAGTTAGGAGAATTTGGACTGTCCATATTGGCTTTATGTCTTCTGACAGTTTTATCACTCTGGAGTCTACCTCTTAAATTAGCAAATGAATTATGACTGTAGGGGTGCAGGGAACAGGTCCACCTGTAAGAAGAGAACTGAAGAAGCGTGAAGCATGTGGCCAGCCTTCCCCACAAGACAGCAACACAGCACGTCCTGAGTTCCACACACACAGAAGAGTGAATCAGCCTGAGAAAGGAAGGCATCTAGGCACATTAAGAGCAAGCAGCCTTGCAACTCCACCACTGGCTTTTAAGTTTCAGTGTTGTGACACATCGATTTGGCTACAGAGAGGGCATTAAATATTGAATGTCCTTGTAAGACATAAAACATAACTGCATATATGGTATGTACTGTTCACTGATACACCATACATGTGATATGCTGAGACAACATTCAGTGCTGCTTTAAAAAGTCTTTCAAGTATTTCAAAAAGCCCAGTTTAGTATTGAAAATGTTTGAAAAGCAGGAAGGCATCCAAATATTAAAGAAATGCTACACATTTACTTCATGCTTTTTGTGAAGTCGACAAAGTCTCTCTCCTCAACCTGCCATACAGATTACAAAAGGTATTTTTAGGTCTTCACACAGGTGCAAAACCTACTGAAGAACAGTGAAGACAATATGCAAAAGCTTCAGCATGTTTCCCTCTTTAAACACAGATATATTTGCAGCAGAAAAAATGCGTAAGGCCTATTTGGACACTCAGTTAATGCTATGTAAGAGTTCAAAAAATTATTTACAAGAGAGGGATAATAATTATAAAATAACTCAGCACTGACAACTACCCCGGTAGAAGACACATGAAGGACAGGTATTTACTGAAGAACCAGCTTTGCATTGATATGAAATAAGCCACTTGTTTTTCCTATTTTAACTTTCTGCCACTAAACAGAAGGTCATTTTTTTCCTTTTGAAAAAAAGGAAACCATCAGCACATAAATACTTAAGGCTTAGAAACAACCAGGTCTGCTAAGCCTCTGTCCTGCTTGCTTTGTGCCAGCATTTTAGCCAACAGCAGAAACATTTCACACATGTTCTCCAAAGATATCACATAAGCCAGTGCTCAAGGCAGTTTCACGGACAGAAGGGTATCACAATTTAACACCACACTGGCAACTTAACAGCACACCAGGTAATAGTGCACAAAGTTACAAACTTCTATACATTTTTGCTGCTCCCCATGATCGGAACAAATACTTAACTTCAAGGGACACCACTGCACAAAGAAATGACCATGATGTGAAAGCTTGTCTATCTTCTGCCCACTGATGGCACAACCCCTTACATCTTACACAGCATTTACTATTTCCAAGCCGTTTTTTAACCCTTCTCACGATAACTAAAATGCCAACGAAATAAAGAAAAATCCATTGCTGTAGTAACACATGTCAACCAGCCTATTTTTTTTAAACTACTACAAAAAGCAGCTACGCACACCTGACTCTGTAAGAACACCGAACAAAGTAGCTATCTGGAGTTGTCCCTATACAGAGCATGTATCTGCGGCCGATAAAAGACGGAAGATTTGAGAGGAACCTGAAAGTGTCTCTAATAAAAAAATACAGGGGGGTGTAAGGGCTGAAGAAGACAAAAACATCTCAAAGGAGAAAAAAAGAAACAGGAGCGTGGAAGGGCTGGAGGGAAAAAAAAAATCTTTCTAAAAGGAGGCACAGTAACACGTAGCGTCTGGTTTAAGAGAAAACGCAAACAAACAATCACTAAGGGCCTTGCAAGGAGAGGCTCCGAGCTCTCGCAGGTCCCGAAGGGGAGAAGGCAGAAGGCCGCGGGCCCCGACGCCTTCCCGGGGCTCTCCTGGTTCCCCGGGAGCAGCAAACCCTCCAGCCCCACCGCCTGCCCTACCTCTGCGTCCGGCGGAGGCAGCTGCCCCTCCGCAGACGGGGCAGCGTGAAGTTGGAGAGCAGCGTCCAAATACTCGTGTCCGACGTTTCCATTTCTCCGCGTAACACGGC
>NW_008676601.1:1358-1702 GCF_000695815.1 Acanthisitta chloris | reverse complement strand
AAGGAAAATAAAGTGGAGAAGGGATGAGCTCTGCAGATCAAAGCAATTCTTCCTCACATTGCGTGGCCAGGAGTGAGGAACACTAAAAACAATGGAGCTAAATCTTTTTTTTTCCCCACATAAATTGGAGAAAATGTGTTTTTCAGTCTTGCTCTGCTCACACAGTATTGCTGTGAGTGTTCCATTGCACTGCACATGGCTCTGGTGTCCCCAGCATAAGAAGGACATGGAACTGTTGGAGCAAGGCCAGAGTAGGCCACGAAAATTATCAGAGGAACCGGAGCATTTCCCCTACGAAGACAGGCTGAGAGAGTTGGGGCAGTACAGCCTGGAGAAGAGAAGGG
>NW_008676601.1:0-1317 GCF_000695815.1 Acanthisitta chloris | reverse complement strand
CAGCCAGGTTGGCTAAAGCCTTGAGCAGCCTGCTCTGGTGGGAGGTGTCCCTGTCCAGGTCAGGGGGTTGGGGCTGGATGATCTGTAAGCTCTATCCTAATTCCTTAACACACTACAAAATTATAGAACTTTAAAGGAACCTCCAAGGCCAAACCTCTTCCAGCTTGTACAGAACACTAATCCCCCTGTGTCCTTCAAGGCCTGACAAATGCATAGCAACAGACACACATGGCATTCACTCCTAGTGAAGTTTCTTTAGTGAGAACAACATTCTCTGGGTCTGTAAGAGGAATCACTGGAGTGATGTTAATAAACTGACAGATTAGAAATTGGAGGAATTCAGAGGCTGAGGCAAAGCTGCTGCAAATGCTCCCAAGACTGGAACAGCTTTGCACATTGTGTCAATCTACTTGGTTAACTGGAAGGAAGAATCCAATTTATTCTCAGGCCCAACATGATGAATAAGTCATTTCCCAGGATGGCAATAAGAACTCCCTGAAACACACCGGACAATTCAGAAAGAGCCTTTTGGCACTGAGTAATAAGAGGAGAGAAAAAAAAAGAAGGGGAAAAATACTTTTTGAGAAAAATACTTTTGAGAGTGATTTTCTCCTCTCTGTTGAGCAATTTAATTTTATCTTCACACTTAGAAGCCTCTAAGTTGGGTTCTTATTATTTTTTCTTCCCCATCAAGAAAGGTGTCAGGAACATGGGCACTTAGAGCAATGCTGGGTGAGCAGAGCTTCCAACAGGCTCATGGTGGGTCCCAGACAGAGAATTTCTTTTGGGAATCCTCACAGCTTGATCATTTTCTTCATATTATCTACTACTTTTAACCCTTAGTGCTTGTTCCCCATAAATACGTGAAAATTTGCCTGGTGGCTTTTAATGCCAGTGCTGTGTGTGCACATGAGGTGTGTCATAGGTTCATAGTATGTTAATGGGTTGGAATGGAGCTAGAGATTATCCAGCCCCCAGGCAGAGAATTTCTTTTGGGAATCCTCACAGCTTGATCATTTTCTTCATATTATCTACTACTTTTAACCCTTAGTGCTTGTTCCCCATAAATACGTGAAAATTTGCCTGGTGGCTTTTAATGCCAGTGCTGTGTGTGCACATGAGGTGTGTCATAGGTTCATAGTATGTTAATGGGTTGGAATGGAGCTAGAGATTATCCAGCCCCATCCCCCCTGCCCTGGGCAGGGACATCTCCCACCAGACCAGATTGCTCAAGACTTCATCCAACCTGGCTTTGAACACTGCCAGGGTTGAGGCAGCCAAAGCCTCCCTGGGCAATCTGGGCCAGTGTCTCATCAC
>NW_008676600.1:51527-56568 GCF_000695815.1 Acanthisitta chloris | reverse complement strand
CCCGGGCGGGCGCGGCGGAGGAGCGGGCGGTCCGAGGGATGGGTAAGGGTCCCGTTAATGACCGCGGGAGCTAATGAGCAGCTGCTCTCGTTCGCCCCGATCCCCGCGCGGGCGCTGTCCCGGCGCTGTCGTGTCCGGAGTCTCTCGGCGGGGCTGGGGGCGATGGGCTGCTCGGTGTGAGTGTCCCCAGGGCTGTGCAAACAGCTGCCGCGGGGGTTGGGGCAGGTGATCTTTCCTTCGCATCACCCCGCGGGGCTCACACTCTCTCCGCGTTTCTGGGTTGTGCTTTCCCTCACTGTCCGGTTTTCCTGCTCTTTGTCCCTCTAAAGCTGAGGTTTCTCCCTCTGTGCGTTCAGGTGTCTTTGTACAAAGTGCTCCAAACGCTCTTAAAAATCTTGCTGTCCCTGTTGCAAGTAGTTCGGTTGTTCCAAGAAATGTGTAAGAAGTTCTAAGAAATGTAAATTGTTGTGAGAAGGAAGAAAGGATTTTGCACCTTCAGCAGCTCAGCACTTCCAGATTACGTGTCTGATGTTCCCAGTCAGTTAAATCTCTTCTTCTTAAGGCTGAGTATATCTAAAAGTAGGACAAAATGTTCAGCCTGGTCTTTTGTTATATGAATGGTTGTAGGAAGGAATGTTTTGAGAACTCCCTCACTGTTCCTGTGAAGGCCTATCTTCCTTCCCAAACTCTCTTTTAATTTCAGCTTTTTTTTTTCCTTTGCAATCCCAAGTTGTTGTGAGGTCTTTGCTGTGTATTTTAGAAATAAGAGACAGCAGTTTATTTTTACTTGAAGGAATATTTCTCCCAATGCCTAAAATTCCCAGGTGTCCATTTCTGCTACAGATAGAAGGTGCATGCACAAGACTTGGAAATTTGTTTTGTGATGTATGCTGGTGTTTGCATAGAAACAAGTAAAAACCCTGCTCAAATCAAAGTCCTAAGCTGAAACTGCTGTTCCTGATTTGAGGCAGAGGGTGAGGGGCAGAATGGAAATCAAAGTCCTAAGCTGAAACTGCTGCTCCTGATTTGAGGCAGAGCGTGAGGGGCAGAATGAGTGGCACATGAAAATATTGGCTCTTAATGAGTGAGATCAGCTCAGAGGCAGCAAGGAGGATGGTGGAAAAAGGAATATAGGTCTGAGCCAGCTTCTGCCTCACTCTGTTCTTGACCATCCCCATCAGGCTATTTCATCTTATTTAACAGCAGTGGAAACTTAACAAGATCAAATTATTATAGTTGCATAGTTTCCTGCTTCTGTTTCTTTCCTCTGCAACTAATTCAGTGCTCTTAATCCTGTAAAAAGAAAATTAGAAGGTCTTGGAAGCAACCTGGCATCCCCTCATGCTTCCATGAAGATTCTCCCGTCTGACAGTCATTTCAGAAAGAAACATCGAGGCAGAAAGCAAGTCCTTTATTTTCTCATTGCACTAATATATATAGCCAAAATAGGACAGAATGAAACTAAATTCTTTTAGATCTTTTTCCCCCAAAAATTAAACTACTAAATTTCTCTGTAGGCACATACAATGGAAATGCTGCCAACAATCTGCTCAAACTTTCCTCTCTCCAGAGACAGACACATGGGTTTGGGTTTATTATTCTACTTCTTATTCTTAAGAAGTAACACTTTCATTTTTGTTTAGTTTTGGTTTGTTGCTTGGTTGTTTTTTTTCTTCTAAGTAGCAGAAACCACACAGACTCACACATTCTGAGACAATTAGCAGGTTTTTGGAACTTTTTTTTTTGGAATTGTATATGCCAGCTGGGAAAGTAAAATGGTTATCTATTATTCTGTTGCCTATATATTGCCTAATTTTTTTAGTTATTTCTCTTGCTGTGTTCTCTCTGACCTGCTTCTAATATTCAGTCTCTTCTACTGTAATGCAGTTTGTGCTTTTTGTTAAACTTGGTCAGACTTCTGCACCTAATTTCATTCTCATCCACTTATTTCATTCCCTGTCTTGTTTGTTATTCATAAATGTGGCTAAAGCTGCAGAAAAACAATTTCAGGCACTTATTAGAAGTTTGTAAAAGTTAATGTTTTTTGCTGTGTCAACATAAAAATCTAAAGCAAAACCAGTGATGACATTTGTCAGATAATCACTGCTGACACAGTAGACCAGAACTTTGCCTGTATCTTTCTTTTGCTCATTTTTGCTCATAAGTCATTGATTTTTGTTCTGTCCCTTATTCCAAACACCTTTGTTATCCCATGGCTGCATTCCAACTACTGTGTTTGTGATATGCAACCTTCCCTTTCTGTGCCTGGACTTAACTCTTCCTGGAGTATGGAGCTGGTTGTTTTTGCAGGCATCTTCATTCTCACAATGAGGCTTTTCTCATCACAGATGTTTGAGTATCTCCATATTGACCATATCAGGTTCCTTGCTGTTACTTTCCTGGCAGCAACTTTGAACTCTCTAGTTCTTGTCACTGCTGGGTTTCATTGTGGGGTGTTTTCCTTCTTCTATAACTTAAACTCCCTATCCAGGCATACCTTTTTCCTCATGCTAGCCAGGCACATCTGGCTTAAGCACTGCGCATATGGAGTGGGGGATGGTGGGTTATTTCCTTTTTTTTCCCCTTGTAGATTGCCAGGATGAGAAGGAGGACACGTCACTGGATACAGAGCACTTTGTGGTGGATGCTGATGCTGTCAGTGAGCATGGTGCAGGGAGCAGTGTGCTGTCTGCATTCCGAAGCACAACTGAACAAGTAAAAGTTCAGGATACCTTGAGAACAGAAGATAGGATCAGCCCTGTAGAGGAGGTAGAAGAAGATGGAAGATACAGCACCCTGCAGGCAATTCAGCCAGCTTCCCAAGACTCAGGGATCCTTGATGGCCAGCATGAATTTGCCTCAGTGTGTGAGCAGTCATCAGACTTCCACAGTGACACAAAGGCTGTGCCCACTCTTCCCGTGGCTGAATTTGCACAGGAGCCCACAGGTGAGTCAGGGTCACATGAGTGCTGTGAGAGTTATTACCCTGATGGGACAGAAAAGGAGGCAAAGAAGAAAAAAGGTACCAAAAGAAGTGGAATGTGCACTGAGAAAGCATCTAGTGGAATCTGTGGAGCTCTCTGCAGGCAGGATGAGTGTGGCCCAGCTACTAGCCAAGCATCCAAATGCACTTCAGCCAGCACTGCAGCTCAGCAGTCCCACAAGGTGTCTGCAGTCCTGGAGTCCAGAAGTAGCCACGTTGTGAGCAAGGGAAGAAAAGCCTTACCTGAGAATCCAGAAAGTCTAGCACCTATCAGGAAGAAGTCCCGCACCTCCTACAGTGCAGGTAGATACTGGGGCACCCACTGGTAGCCAGTGACACCTGTAGTGCTGGTGGCTTTGGTGTTTCCTTCCCCACGCTGAAGGCCTGGCATGGAGGTGCTGAACTGCTCTAACTGGTATTGCACTGCATTCTACACCATTAGATGTATGAAGATTTCTTCAAATAAAGTGTCTTACATTTGAAGCATTGCTAGCAATGCTCTTTGTTTTACTGTGAAAGGAGATTCTTTTTTCATTTTTGTGGTTTACTTGAAAAAAAGTCTTATATATTGTTCATGTATTTCTAAGTATAGTTAAAATGTTCGATTTTTTTCTGCTTCCCTCTCTTGTTAAATTTTGTTCTTGTTTTCTTCTCTCTTTTTTAACAATGCATTGCTTCTAGAGCAGCTAGAAGAGTTGGAGAAGATGTTCCAAGAAGACCACTATCCTGACAGCGAGAAAAGGAAGGAGATTGCAACTGTAGTTGGTGTGACACCACAGTGTGTCACGGTAATACCTGTGTGGGTGACAGTGCTGACTGTGGGCTCTGTGCTGTAAGGATGGACAGAGACTGGGGCAGGGAGGAGGAGTAACAGGGTAGAGACTATACCTTCCACTGATGACAAGGGAAAAAAGAGAGCTAACAGGGATGGACACTACACAACCAAAATGACCATGGAGTCTGGGGTTGCATACTCCAACTCTTCCCGTTTGCCAAGTTGAAACATGTAATGGGTAGGTAAAAGAGGCTAAGGAGTTGGGAGTTAATCTCTTTCTGTCTGAAAATCACGGGCAACAATGGATGCTTGAGCTTGGGGGTATCTTTCTGCTGTTATTTCTGTGTTTGCTATGAATCATGCAGGTTCTATGGAAGAAAGGTTTCTTGAGATTCCTTTCTGTGGAAGAAAAGTTTCTGGTCTCACCTGGTGATGTGTGGAGGTAGTCACTGCTGACTCATTGCCAGTGTCCCCATGCATAGAAGGTCTCCTCAATGCATCCTTTCTTTCCTTTTATCAGGTCTGGTTTCAAAACCGCAGGGCAAAGTGGCGGAAATTGCAGAAGTTGAGGGTGAAAGCTGACAAAAATTATCCAACATCATCAGCTCTGTCGGTCCCCATTGGATCAGATAGCTATGGGTGAGTGACTTACTTTGTTTTCTTATTTCTCCACAATAGATACCTAACAAATTAAATATTTTCCTCTGCCTTTTCCCCTTTGCATTTAAACGCTAGACAGATGACCATTGAGTTGGACCTCTGTAATCTGTTAGATTTCTGGGCAAATTGTAGTGGACCCTCTTAAAAGTGCTTCTGATTAACCTGTAGCACTGTTTAGAAATAAAACAGTTGAAATTGCTCTGGCTAAAGTAATATAGAGAGCATGGGATGAGATAGAAAAGTCTATGGAATTACTCCTAAACTTTTAGTTTCTATGAATGTATTGGCCAGGAGCTTTCTGTGTACTTGGAAATTCTTATAATCCAGTTGACCCACCAGTGCTTTACATTTCCATGGATTTTCATTTGATGATGGAAATGCTGCTTGCTTAGATCAGTCTTACAAAGTCATGGGCTTATTTGAAGAAATGCAAAGTAGCACCTTTCATAGGTGAGCAGGGGACATTTATTGGGGGGGAAAGGGAGTGAGAGGATAGATGTTCTTCCAAGAGGGAGAGACTGAGTGTGTGAGGGAAGAGAGTCTCCACAGGGGTGTGTTTATGGTAACCTGGGGCAAGAGCCTTCCTGTGAAGAAAACAGAATGGAAAGAGAAAAAATAAAAGA
>NW_008676600.1:41038-51484 GCF_000695815.1 Acanthisitta chloris | reverse complement strand
TTTCCATACCAATGATCTGGGGCTGCTTCCACAAACTCTATTGATACATTCCTTGCTCTGTTTCTCCTACCACTCCTAAGTCAGCCAGTGCTTTCCCTTTCTGCCTGCTCGTGATGTAGGATCTGCCCATTTAGAGCAGAAGAGTGTGTGTACTCGGTCATAATGCCCTGCCTTGTCCTCTGGTCCATGCTCACACTCTTTGTGTCTGCCTCCAGGGTACCTCCTCTGCCTGTGCCTCCATTACCTGACACTGCTCATGACCAGTCTGCCATACTGGGAGGAAACACTACAGCTGAGAGCTGCTCCAACCTGCTCAGCACACAACGTGCACCACTCACCTCTGCTCCAGGTGAGACCCCGATCAGCACAGGTGTTTTGCATAGCTACAGCATGAGCTGGTGGAACTGGGAAGATTCCAAACACTTTAGGGAAGGTCATGTGAGTGCCCTACACCATCAGTGCAAAAAGTGACACCAGGTCACTTGACAGGCTGAGAAAGTTGGAACTGTTCAGCCTGGAGAAGAGAAGGTTGTGTAGAGACCTCATAGCAAGCTTCCAGGATCTGAAGGGCTTACAAGGAAGCTGGAGAGGGACTCTTCATCAGGAATTGTAGTGATAGGACAATAGGGAATGGCTTCGAATTGAAAGAGTGGAAAGTTAGATCAGAGATGTATAAAAAATTCCTAGTGGTGAGGATGTTCAGGCACTGGCAAGTTGCCCAGAGAAACTGTGGATGTCCCATCCCTGGCAGTGTTCAACATCAGGCTGGATGGAGCTCTGAGCAACCTGGTCTTGTGGGAGGTGTCCCTGCCCATGGCAGGGGATGGGAACTGGATGATCTTTAAGGTCCCTTCCAAGCCAAATCATTCTATGACTCTAGGCATAGCAGCTCTCTGCTAATCAAGTCTCTACCAGTTAGATACCAGCATGGTGGTGCCTTTGTGCTAACCTTGGAGCCAATTTTCCAGTCTGTTTTCATTCTGACTTCATAAGGATAAGTGTTCAGGGAATTTAATCGCTGTTGCAGTGGAGTTGAAAGGCAGTGGGGTGTGCTGTTTGACCACTTTTCTACCTGAGCTGCATTTAAAGAGTGATGGCAACTAAAGAGAGAGGATTTGTTTGTGAATGTGTGGAGTACCAGAGTATTCCCTAGTGTCAGGAATGTTCCCTAAAGCATTTTCCATCTATGTTTACATTTCCAAGTCGGCACAACTTGAAAAGGTTTCCAAAGTGAGGAGGAATTCACCACTTCCTTAGGGAGGGATATCCCAAGCAATAGATGTGCTGACATGTGGTACTGCTGTGCATATTTTCCTGCTTCCCAGTGTAATTCATTCATTGGAATTTCATGCCATCATTTCTGCTCTCTCATTGTATTCTAAATGTTATTTATATTCATATTATTTAGTTACCAGTATTCAGGCCAGTTCTGTGCAACTCATTTTGTAATAATGACTCCAATGTTTTTAGTAGTGCTGATACCTTGAAAGTATTTTGGCACTGTAGAAAGCAACTTTCAGATTGTACCAATAAGCTTAGAATACTAATAAATAGATATGTACACTAACAGTACATAATTGAGATTTTTTTTTATAACTTAACTTATTCTTGCATCACTTAAATTTGTTCCTTAGGTTCTCAGGGAAGGGCTACTTTAGTCAGTCCTATGACCTATTTAACCAATAGGGCTGTAATTCAGTTAGTTCCAGTTTTTCCACTTCTTGCAGCAGAGTATATATGGTCAAAGTGTTTGAATAATTCACTGCTTTCCAGAGTGATGAAATGATGCAGTCTATTGAGCCCTGTATTCAATTAGATAAAGATCAAGGTTTTGCAAAATAATTCATTTAAAGGAAACAAACCAAAGATTTTCAGATTTCTACACTTTATGAACCTCTCCTGGTTCCTAAGTTACATCTGCAGACATGATATTTAGTCAAGAGAGTATCACAGAATGGTTTGAGTTGGAAGAGCCTTAAAGATCATCCAGTTCCAAGCTCCTGCCATGGGCAGGGACACCTTCCACTAGAACAGGTTGCTCAGAGCTCCATCCAGCCTGGCCTTGAACACTGCCAGGGATGGGACATCCACAGCTTCTCTAGGCAACCTGTGCCAGTGTCTCACCACCCTCACAGGAAAGAATTTCTTCCTGATATCTAATCTAAACCTACTCTCTGCCAGTTTGAATCCATTTCCCCTGTTAGATATGTCTGTTGGAGAAATCAAGTTTCATTCAGGGATGTGATCTTGTCACCTGTTTGCGCTGAGCCATTTCTTTCTGGGGAATGTGGAGCCTGGGGTGCAATTCTCCATGTAGAAAACACAAGGAATCTTTCTGATAGGAATGAAAGGTCCCATCTGAATTCTTGGTGCAATGTGTAAGAAAGAAAAAGGGCAAGTGAATAAATGTCCCTGAGAGTGAAATGGGAAATGAGTGATAAAGACAGCTGAGGTTTTGCTGCTGGAATCCTTTCAGCTTGCTGCTGACTGCCACTTATTGCATTTGCTGTGTGTGCATGCAGCTTTTAGGGAACACAGGTTCCCTCTGCTTGTCTGAAACCCCTGTGTCTTCAGTGATATGGATGTGTGAAAATGAGAGTGTACTTCATTCTGCTAGATCCGTGTGTGGGAACAAGCTTCCCCTTGTTCTCTTTAAATCATGCTGGGCAAGAAATAATGAAATCTATTTGTGTCATCAAAGGCTGGTAAATTCTTTCCAGATACAGATCTGTTTGGAAGAAAAAGTACCTTTTCTAAGCCACTTTTCAGAAAAAAAGATGTTCTCTGCTAGTGCACACGAAGTCTGAGGCTTGGTGATTGGTTCTGGACCTGCTTGCCTGAGGGAAGGGAGGAATATGGTCTGTGTCATGAACCACACACTCTCTTTTGTTTATGAAATCCACCCTGCCCTCCAAATTTGTGTAACTCAAATCAGACGGAAGGTAGAAGTCTTAAAAATTACATTCCTACAAGTCACGGGAGAATTGGTGTCTGGGCAGAGTAGGGAGCTAAATTAGTGCACCCTCTGAGGGAAAAGACTAACAGTAGGTGTAGAGAGTCCATGCAGACAAGATCTGCATGGAACAATCACACAGAAAGCTGCAAGTGCAGCTTGCTAGATGCAGCATAACACAGCTATGGGGAGTGAAACTTGGTTTTTTTTGAGGAGGTTGCTGTTGTGGGTTTTTCTGGTTACCTAGCATTGCATAGGCAGACTGTTCTCTTTAAGAATAAAAGCAAAAAATGAAACCAAAGGAAAATGAAAGACAATGCTGCTTGAATTCATTCAGCATCCTTCTTCAGCAAAAAGCTTGCCAAGAAATAGGGCCACCCAGGGTCCACCTGTTTTCTTTATTGGAATATCTCAAAAAATGAAGGAAACAAAACTTGGATATGATAAAATCCAAATTAAAAGGAGCAGAATACACAGGAGAACAAATAATTTAAAAAAACAGGCTATAAATGTGCAAGGCAAAACCAGTTGTTTAGTAGTGTCCCTTGTGGAAACAGTTCATGGAAGGTTTCAGCAAGATAATTTGTGACCTGTGTGTCATGGTACAGTTGTAGCAATAGGTTGTGGCCTGATGGAGTGGCTAGCCAGGTGTTTCCCTTGGTACCAGTGTATTTGACCACTCTCAGAAGTACAAGAAAATGACTTAAGTGCACGAGAACAGTACAGTCTGTGACCCAAGGCCTTTGTAGAGTATTCAGAGCTGCCTTTCCCATTGCTTAGCCTTGCTTTGGCCAGTAGTTCTGACTGTCTGTTGGTTTGTGGGTTCTTTTTTCTAATATGCCACTGTTTTTTCCAGTTCTCCAAACAAGCTGATTAACAATGTCAGCAAGTAGTATTTGAGATGTATGTTACCTTGCTGGCAGTTATGGCTTCTGACTTTGAGATTAGCCACACTATTTGCCACAAGAACCTTTTGTGCCTCAAAACTTCAATTTTGAGCTTGCTTTGATCTTAGAATTGCTTTTTTACTACTTTTGCTAGACAGCATGCTTGAAATTAATGGATTTTTTTTACACTGGTAGGTCTTTGAAGTTTTTATTGTTTTTTCTGGGATATCTTATGGAGATATATATATATATATATCTGTGATTCGATTGACTTAAATCATTGGCTTACGTTTTCTTCAGTGTTAACTCTTTAGAAAGAGAAGTTCCTTTCTGTGTCTCTGGTTTGTGGGAAGTGAGTTTTCTGCCTGGTGCTTTTGCAGGAAATCCTTTGTTTCATGTATCTGTCTTGCTGAGGACAACTGCCAGGATCTCAGCCTGTGCAGGTAACTCTTAAGCAGAGAGCAAAGTGATTATTCACTGGCAGAGGTGGGATTGTAATGGAAGTCTTGGGAGCGATTGGATGAAGCTGGATATGATCTGTCAAAGAACAGTAAATGAATTACAAGCTGTAATGATTTCACTTATGGTATTCTGGCGTTTGAACAAATGACTTTAAAGCTGCTGATGTGTAGCTGACATGGCAAGCAGGAGTCACACCTTTTGAACAAGTGGTGGGTCCTGGCCTACTGAAAATCCAGAAGAGGATCAGACTGACACTCTTCTCAAAGTGCAGTTAGAGACTGAATGGGTTTATTGATCATCACTCCAAGTAAATGAAGAAGCTGTTGCTCCTAAGTTTGATTAATGTTTTTTCTCCTTTCAAGTTGTCATTTGCATGAGAAATGTGTTTTCTCCTAATTTCAAGAAGAGGATGTATCTATGAAAAGCTTTGTGATGGCCCTTAATGTTCCAGTAAATGCTGTAATTACACAGGCATGTTTCATTAAAAGAAACCAGATTCATCAGTGTATGACACAGAGACTTCTATAATAGAGCCTTTTGCTGAAGTCCTGATTTGATGCTTGAGGAAGCAGCCCTAGCAAGCAGACCATCTGAGGCTGGACTGGTTGATCAGCCTGCAAACAACATCATTTGCATTGTGCCCAGTGCTGGGCTTGTTCAACAGTGACAGTCATGGTCTGCAGACTTCCAAATAGTCTCTAGCAGCTGCATAGTTAACTGCCAGAATCACTGCAGGCTCTCATACCTGTTGGAATCAACATAGTTAAGTGCTTGGCTAAGAAAGTCATGTCCAGGAAGGGCTCCAATGCAGATAGGTGTCACTCAGGTAACAAACCCTGGTGCACATGATCTGGTCTGTTAACAGCACTGAAAGGAGCTTCCTACAACATGGTCTCCCAGGTGAAACCATGTAAGATCATGGGCAGCTCTTTAGGACAGGCCTCAGTCTTCTTCAAGACTGGTGAAAGACTGAAATCACAGTCATCCCAACAGAAATACACACATCCATTTTTGTTAATTGAAGAGTCTGTCCCACTCGTTGAAGCTGTTTGCATCAAAGAATGGTTCTCTTAACTCTGCCAGGATGTTGAGGAAGCAGCTGTAGAAGGGGTAAGGCAGCTGTGTGGATGAAGACTTAGAATAGACAATCTTGAATTAAGAGATGCAGAGATCTGAAGCTGCAAATTGTTGAATTGCTCTCCAACAATTCCTAAGGTTGTCTCATGGACTGAAACCCCAGAAATAATGGAAGTGATAAACAAAAATCCTGCTGTTGCATTCCCGTGTTCCCTGGAAAGCCTTCTGAGGTCATCTGTTTCTCTGCATCAGTCTCAGGAAGGGGAACAGAATTGTAAAATGTAAGTATTATCTCAAGCCAGTGATCAGAATTCTTCTTCAGACAAGATGCTGGAATCCTCTGTAAATAGAATGTCAGATTTAGCAGATATTACTTCTCTGGGAATTGTTTATTCTTACTGCATTTGTGACTTTATTCAGAAGATACAAATTCAGTGTCTTTCATTGAAAGGACAGAGAAGTAGAGGAAACTTTAAAGGCTGAACCAGTTCTTTGAAGGCCAAGGGTGCTGTCTTCAGTCTCACTGCCTGGGGGTCCTGTGGCCATGATCCACAAAGATTATCTGCACTATGTGTTGTAAATATTTCCAAAAACATAACTTAATTCTTGTAGGTGTAAAAGTGGGTTTAGAAGTGATTTCCTGGGCTGTGTTGTTAACACTTCTCTCCATCCTGAGCAGGGCTAGGGCCATGTGGAGAACAATTGATCCTACTGTCATTATTGCATCAAAATTTACCTGGATATAGACTGGTTTTCAAATAAGTTGTGTTCTATGTGGCTGCTGTTTCATATTGTCTGGGTCAACTGCTGCATTCTAGGACACAGTGGTTAGGAGAACCTGTGCAAATGAAGGTTTTTAAGAAATTCAGAAGATATCTTAATTTTTACTTCTGGCTAAGCCAGTTTGAGTTGTGATGAAACAAAATATTGTTCTGACTGTTGCTTTGTTGTGTAGGACTAGTTCTGGTCAGAAACCACTGAGAATTGCTTGGGCATGTGACTGCTTTAGAGATGCCATCTTAGGTCTTGCTCCAGTTCTCTAAATAAGCCCCAAATCAGGGCTGTTGCAAACTTCAAAAGTTTTTGCTGAAATGTCATGATTCCCTCTTTCCATAGTGGCAGAGAGTTGGAAAAAAACTTGATGTGGGAAGATGCAATAAGATAGACAGAATTACACAGCACACTGCAGAAACACTGCTGCAAGGTGTTGAAGTGGAACCTCCTTATCAGCTCTCTGGGCATGGATTCCAAAATTCTCTAAAGGTTGCTAATGCTTGCTGTGACATCTTTATGTTTACGTTTCATGTTTAAGGCCTTTGATTCACACCTTGTGGAGTGAATTTGATGTTACTCTGCCTGCAAGGGTGAAGTACAGCTGTAAACTCTCCATGCTATTAGCTTTCCCTGAAAGCTTTTCCATGTGTGGGAGTTGACCAACTTTACCTAAACAGTTGGTGATATTTTCTCTTGCCTGCTTCATCCTTGTGCTGGTTCAGCCTAGCTAAACTTGAAAAGTCTTTTCAACTTGTCCTGCACACGTGGTGGTTACACTTGTGAAGAGAGATCATTTGCTAATTGCTGTAATAAAAGAGAATCTCATTCTCCTGCACCATGTGCAAGCTTCTTGAACTTCTGTGTACAGTTGTTACTCTGGATCACCAACATACATGATTCTGACCTTTTATTTCCTCCATTGTCCACTTTCCACAGAGGCTGTTCTGTCAGAAACTGTTCCTCTCTCCTTTTCCAGCAGTGACTGAGGAGACAGGTCACCAAACAAGATTCTAGCAACCAAAAGGTGTTGGTTTCCTTTTCCAACTCCCAGCTTCTTTTTCCCAAGGACCTTCAGCTGACATCTCTGCTTTTTTTAATTTTTGTTTTTGGCATGACTCATCAGAGGCCAAACCAGGAGTGAAAATATGGTTCAAAAATGGCCTTGGACAGTGGATGTGTAAAGGCACATTTTTGTTTCTTTCAAACCAAATTTTTCAAAAGGGTAATCTGTGCAGCACACTCCTCCCAGAGGACAGGAGAGATGGAAGACGACTAGGGGATTGTTCCTGGCTTTTTTCCAGGAAGTACTTTGCTTCATTTGGCTGCCTTCTTGCGAGCTGAATAAATCTAGTCTGCAGAGGCTGAAATCATGAAGGTAATTTTATTTAACCAATAAACATCAGCCTGTGTTCCAGAGAGCTTGCTGCTGCTCCCTTTTGCTTCTCAACAGCAATGCTGGTCCTTGTTTACTGTTATCCCATCAGTTAATGTGCACCTGTTCTGCTTCTCTTGTCATTCCCTCTGCTCGCTCCTGTTACTTTCTGGTATGACAGCACAGTGTGACAGTCTCTCTTTTCATTCACAGCCTCCTCGGTGGCAGGAATGGTGACGTCTTGTGAAGCAGCTCAGACAAAGGTGTTGCCACAGCTCAACTCCAGTTCCAGCGGAGTGGAGTGGTTCCCTAGCCTTCCCAGCCCTCCACCCATCCGCAGGGCCAGCCTGCCTCTCAGCCTGTCCTTCAGCCCTCACAACCACATTGTACCCTTGGTCCTGGACACTCCCAGCACTGAATGCAGCTTGTCCAGTCAGGAAAATGGCTCCTTCACTTACAGCATCCAGAATCAAGGGTAGGAACAGATGAGGTTGAGGGAGATGGGAAAAGTGACCCCCAGGAGAAACCTTGGGGGAGGGTGAAGGTGGGACATGGGAGAAAGAATTAGGTGGGAGCATAAATGAAAAGTTAGATGCAGGAGTGGCAATATCTTTTAAATGGAGCATGAAAAGCTGTATAATGTGCATCATAGGACCTTCACCTGCTATGAGACAAGTGAAACCTGTACTCAGAGTGCTTTCAGAACTGCATGACAGGCAAGTGAAAGAGAGGATGTTTTAAGATTTGGGGTGTGCTTTGGAGAGTGGGAAAACAATCCCCACTAATGTTCATTGTTAAAGAATCCTGCTGCAAAAACACTTGGCTCAAGTGGTTTCTGTTGCCCTTGTCCTGTTCCTGGCATTTGGGAGGAAAGGTTGGAGTCAGGTCAGGGCTGGCAATAAAACAGTTGTTTGCTGTAGAGGTTGCTGTAGCTGTTGACCCTACTTCAGTCTCTGCATTGCCTCTCTCCTTGCTCTCTGCAGCTTGAGTTCACCAGTTTCCTGGCACTACTCTGAGCAGCTGGAGCCAGTGGGCAACCTGGAGACCACATACTGTCAGTACAGCAGCCAGGGGGGAATTTACCAGCTGCCCCAATATTCCCAGCAGCATCAACTCTCCCAGTTCTGCCATCTGCCAGGTCACCTGGCCACCAGTATGGTCTCCAGTGACCACCTCCTTCCTCCAACACTCCCTGAGTCCCATCCAGCTTTCCTCACTTTACCCAGTAGCAGTGGAGCCATGACTTATGGAGCAGCAGGAGGCACACAAGGCTATCTGCAACACCACGTAGGGGGACAGGTCATGCCAGAGCAGTCAAGTGGAAACTCAGGTAACTTTCTGAAATATTTTGGCATCCTGCTCTTCTAGATTCACTAAGCAATACCCTGAAATGTTCAGAGTGATCAGTGGTTTTACTGATGACTGACAGAAATAAGAAATGTGCATGTACTTGCACAAGAATATAAATATGTGCCTAGTTTTGAAAATTTCCTTGTATGCTTGTTTTTTTCAAAGTGCTGAGTGACCCATTCCTTTGGATCAGAAGTTGCTACGCAGGCTGCTCATGTGGGAGAGTGTGTTGCAATGTGAATATGCCACATAGTGCAATGGTTTTCCTGGGCTGGAGGACTAACTTTTCCTTTCCAAGAGTGTTGTGCAAGCTAACATGCCTTCAGTGTATGTGAGTGGGAGTCAAGGTGCAAAGCAGAAAAGGTGCCACAGCAAGTGGAATAGTGGGGAGGTAGCAAGAAAAACAGACTTCTCACTCTGTTGGGCTTCTGCAGAAACCAGTTTGAAATCATGTTATGTATCTTAGGGCAGTGCAGAAAAAGAGAGTTAGACCTAGGAGCCAACAGAGTATGGATATAGGTTCTTTCTTTTTCTTCTTCTGACTTGAATTTGTAATATCACTTAGATTAAGGCACTTCAACATAATTTTCTAAAAAGTAACTAGGTAAAAATGGCATCATTGGCCTCCTTGTTTTGTGTCTGAGCTTCACATTTTGAAGTAATTCAATCTCACATTATAATCAAATAATAAACTATTGCAGTTAACAAACTTTACAGTCCAAAGAAATTAAGTTAAGCTCACAGTCCAAAAACTACATCTCTTATCATGTGAGAGAATAGAGAGTTTTCAGACCACAGATGATGATGCTGTTTTTGCACCAGTTTTGTGGAGCTTGTCAGGAGGGAAGTCTGGCTCATGTTCCCACTATTCACAGCTAACATTGTCCAGGACAGGTTGGCAGCATCCATGCTATCTAGCACACTTGGCCTGGCTTTCCTCTCTGGTTCCAAGCCATAATTATTATTTTCTGGGGTTTTTCAGTCTTAAGTGCCAGAAGTAATGAGAGGGCGGGCTGTGCCCTAGTGCACCAAATTAACGTTTTTGTAGTATGATGCTGAAGTGTGTGTTGTGTGCCCTGGGGCATGTTGTGTAAGCAGAAAAGAGGTGTGTGAAGGTGCAAGCTGATAAGCTGGAAGATTGTTGCAGAAGCCAAGTTGACATTCTCTTATTCCATACTTCTGTCCAGAACACAATCAGCAGTCATGGCTCTTCTGTTCAAGGGGGGGATTCTATGCATAACGCAGTGGGGGATGACCAAGTTAATAGAATCATGGAATCACAGAATGGTTTGGTCTGGAAGGGACCTAAAAGATGATCCAGCTCTGAGCCCACTGCCATGGGCAGGGACACCTTTCACTAGACCAGGCTGCTCAGAGCTCCATCCAGCCTGGCCTTGAACACTTCAGGGATGAGGCGGCTACAACTGGCCACTGTTCATGTGCCTCACCACCCTCACAGGAAAGAATTTCTTCCTAAAAGGGTTCTAGGGTTGCCAGAGTGCAGTGGGCAGGAAACCAACCTGTCAGTACACACACACCTCTAAGTCTTACTTCAGCATATAAGCAAGTGA
>NW_008676600.1:39592-41000 GCF_000695815.1 Acanthisitta chloris | reverse complement strand
TTCCTGCTTCCTTATTGCAGCTTTTATAAATGCAGCACTTTATAAAGTGAAGATTAAGCATCCAGCTCAGCAGAGGTAACTTAGAAAATAGAAGTGGAGAAAAAAACCTGGGGGGATCTTTCTAATATCATTGCACTTAGGATCAGTGCTGAGTGGACCATGGGACTTTTTAGATTATAGCAATGCCATGTAGTTCCTAAGTTTTAAAGTGATTTTTCATGTGTGTGATGTCTGCTGTACTGCAGTAATCAGTAGGACATGACTGCAGTACTGTGCTCTCACTGAGCAAGGCACAACATACAAATTCTCCATCATTTTAATGATTCTGCTTTGTCTTTGTTGCTCCTCCCTCAGCAGACATCACTGCCTGTCAAGCAGTCTCCTGGAATGAGTTCTTCATGCAAGAAGCTCCATTCTCCAATCAGTTGAACTCCCTAATACCATTTTCCAGCACGACAGGAGCACAGTACTTCACAGAGCCACCTTGCCTTCCCTCCTCTCCATACCTTCTTCAAGCGCCCAGTGGAACAGCACTGGGATCCATGCCACAGACTAGAAAGCAAGGAGTGACACCACCAGACCAGAGTTCAGACCAGAGCCACCAAGCAGAGCCAGAGTTGGCATTGCTCGCTGAAAGAGAGGATGTACAGGGTGACAGCAAGAAAGGAGAAACTGCTGTTGGTAACTGACAGGCCAGCTGATTTTTTCTTTTTGGAGAATAGGAGTGAATAAGGAAAGCATTCCAAGACAGGAGTAGCTCCTCTGAATGCAGGATCAAAACTGTGGCATGAACGGGAATGGAACTTGCTTTTTTTCTGGTCTGCTGTCTGAGATAGGTTCCGTTATCCATTATACCTAGTTCTTGGATTCATCTGTTTGTAGAAATGGGGATGCATAAGTCAGTAAAATAGATGGCAGAGCTCTGTCTTCTCTGAAACGTCATCTATTGTGAGCTGAATGCCTCACAGGACTGATTATTTCTAAGATTTCCAAAGGCATAAACACCTGTCCTCAAGGCAGAACTTCTTCAGCAAGAAGGGGGAAAGGGAAGGAAGATATTTCTGTTTGGATTTCCATTTTCAGGCTTTTATTTTGGCAACAAAATTACCTTACTCTGGAATTGTTGAAAGGTGTCATATACCTTCAATATTCTCTGGAGGTGTGGGTGTGTTTAATTTTGAAATGTGAAACATTTGAAAAATTCAAGGTATTCTGTATCATGGGTGATCATATTTTCTTAAGAATCTGGGTTTTTTTCAGAAACTATAGAAGTAATTAATGGCTGATGCTGTGCTCTGAGGAAAAAAAAAGAGGAAGCATTGCCATTTTAAACTCTGCAAAATAAGAGTCAAAAAGAGAGATAAGAATAATATTTGCAACAGAAGCACTTCATAATTTCTTTTTTTTG
>NW_008676600.1:23253-39530 GCF_000695815.1 Acanthisitta chloris | reverse complement strand
AGGAAATTTCAGTCAATAAAAGCTGCTGGTCTGGGTTTGGTTGTGTGGGATTTTTGGTTTTGTTTTGGGTTTTTCCAAATCTTCTTTATATATTTTTCTTAATGAATTCTAATCTTGAGGAGCCCACGTCCAGGAAAGAGCTGACAGAGTCACCAGAGTCCCATGGGTGGAAATTCCAGGTCATGCAAGAGTCACAAGGTATGGCTGCTAGCCTGGAATACATGGGAAGAAAGCCCAGGAAGAATAAGATATATGCAAACCAGGGGGAGGAACTCCAGCAATTATCCCTAATTTTAGGGACTCCAGACAGTGAAAGAAGTGTTGTTGGAAATCCAGCATTGGTTTGGTGTTTGCTGGCCCTGAATTGCTTAAAAAATTATTTTCAATATAAAACTATAACAATAAAGAGCAGCAAAACTGTATCTATAAATGCTGGCAGTAACCAGCTGGCGATCTGCTATCAATTGCTTTAGCATCCCATTTGAATTGATCCATTTGATCTTGGCTTGATCATCTTGGTTTCTGCTTTACCTGGGCCTGTCAGCCTGGGGAACAGGTAAAACATGTCTCTGAAATCAGTTGTCAGTGACAGGAGCAGAGGACTCCAGTGATGAGGCTGTTTGTAAAGAGCTGTAGTCCCTAGGAACAGTTGAGGTTCCCAGATGAGCTGTAACCACCTGGATATGTGGGATATATAATAGAAGTGGCTAAAATGCATGTGAGGCCCTTGCTGTGTCCTTGTGAGGAAATCCCATTGTGTTGTAGGAAGATGGACATGCATTTCCTTTGCTGCTCTTCCCACTGGCTTTTAGCCCCAGACTAGGCCTGATCTGGGTGCCTCTCTTGTTCCTTGTGAAATTAAGCGTCACCAGGTCTTTTGTTTCAGTTTCTCTGTAGTCTGTCCATATGGAGTCTGGCAGGGGTTGAATGCTGCAGCTCCTCTCCTTTTTCTTTCTCCTGTGCTATGTAAAACACTGTTTCATGTCTGGCAGTGGCTGAACACTGCTGGAAGACTAAGCCATATAGACAGAGGCAGATTTATATTTCGAATCTAGAGATTTGTGTGGATATTCTGGAATTTGTATTTCCTAGAGAAAAACATAATTCTTGTGTGTAATAAGCTAAGAATTGTTGGGAATATGCATTAGTTCACACTTGTTTCACTCAGCCACAGCTAAGCAGCCTAAACCAATATTTTCAGGAAGTGTGAATAGGAGTTTTCATTGGGATTATGAGTGTGCTCTGAAAGCTGTTAGTGATGGTGATGGCTGAATTCCTCATAGTGAGGGCTGGCTGGGAATCTTGCCTGGATCCAAAACCAGCCCTTCAGGAGATGAAGAGGACAAAACCAACAGAATGCCAGCTTGTTCACCCCTACCTGCCCCTTCTGGTACAGTAAAGAAGAAAATAATTTAGTGTGCTTTTTGAGAAACACTCATTTGGAAATGTGCCTTTGGGATGTGGTCTGATGGCAAAGTCATGTCACCAGCTCACATCTGCCCACAGCATTTCCCATCAAAATGTCACATGGACACTGATCCTCTCAGAAAGAGGAGGAAGGGGTGGGTACCTGAGAGCACACAGCCAGCCAGATTCATCCCATCTGTGCTTCCACTGACTTTGCTGGAACCAAACCAAGGTTAACCTACTCTACAGATACGCAGGCAGGTTTTTGCCCAGTGCTGTCTCTGGTGCAAGCCCTTGACTGTGTGCCAGGTCACCCACCAATGTAGAGAGCTTTGCATACTCATGTGAGCCCCTGTATTACACCTGCAATCTGTGCTGCACTGCTATCTTGGAATCACAGCACTCCTTAGTCTCCTCGTGCTGCTCTCCCTGCTGCAACTTTCTTGTGGTGGAACTAGGTGCCTGCTGCACAGACCTTGGGTTCAGGCCCCTGTGCTTCTATTAGCTATTCCATTTTCATGTTAAGTCTCAAGAAGGCCCACTTTGTTAGGGTGGGCAGGATCAAAATTCCCAATTATCATGGCTTCCTGACTGTGGCACCTCCTCCCTCTTTCAAAGTGCAGAATTGTTTTGCCTCTGTGTCATCGTTTGCACTGGAAGTGCCAAACCAAGCAGTCAGAATTTTGAAACGACTCAGACTTGGTGCAAATAGATAAAGCTGTGTATGTTATCCAGTGTTACTGAATTTTTTTCAAGCTGTTCTTTGAGGTGGAAAGCCACATTGTGGATGTATTTGTGTTGGACTCATGCAGTACCATGGCTGTAAGACTGGAGATGGAAGTGAGGATATTGTGTCAAACTCATTTCTGCAGAAGGAAAGCAACTGTAAGGCTTTGTCCAGCTCCCCAAGTGTGGCTGTTCAGCTGAGCAGTACACACATGTGCATGTCTATCCTCTATATTGCATATTTTAGCATGCTTAAACTTTTAACTTCTGCTGCTTCTAAATAGCTGATGTATAACCAGGGAATTGTGGTATATTAACCTTTCCCTGTGTAACTTGTACGAGTAGACATTATTTTCCACAAATGAGTCCTGTTTTATGCAGTGAGAACATAGAAACCCTCATGAAATCACTTTTCAGTCTTTCTTAGAGGCTTCTTAGTTTCTGTAAATTGAGACGCATTAGAAAGTAGCAACATGAATTCAGTTTAACAGCAGAAATTCCCAAAGTATTTTTTGCATTGCTTATTATAAAGATTGCTACAAATCACAGGAGACAATATTGCTGAATGGCAAATGCTGATTTTTCTCCACATAGCTGTGCTAAGCACAATGTGGTAAAAAACCCACAAAAGAAACCAAACCCAAATCCATTACCTGACAGTGCCATCTACCTTCCCAGGTAAAGGCTGATGAGCATGGAAACACTTGTTGAGACCTCATTTAACTCAATGATAATCATACCTTCAGCACTGATAATGCATCTGCCAGGTGAGGCTGCACAGCATCAGTCATCAAAGCCAACACTGAGAGACTACAGGACATGTTCCTTAGTTGTCTGGTGTGTCCCACGTGCCTGTGTGATCCGCCAGGCAAGGGTTGGTAAATGCTGAGCATTAAGGCTACAGCTTCACAGAGAGCAGGGCTGTGATAGCACTGTCCTAAGGGTTGGTGTTGGAGAAATGAACTGCTGAAAAGTATTCAATTTTACAGCAAGGCAGTTGTAAACAGCCAGGAGCTTACAGGTTCCAGTTATATACAGGATACAAGCTATCCTCCTCCAGGGATCCTTCTTGTGCCCTCTGTGCTGCCTGTGTGTTTTTACAGCACTTAGAACAAGAGGGAGAAGTTCCTCCCGTGATTTATTTCCAGGAATTTTGAGCAAAGTACCTCTTGGTTTCACCTCATCTTCTGTTCCTGGGGCAGAGAGGGAACCCAGCTCCCCCAACCCTCCCTGCTGCCACAGAGGGGCTGAGGCACAAGCCTCTCTCTAATTTTTGAAGAGGGGAACCAGTCTAACTTTTTTCTTCTGTGGGAAGGTGATTTCATCCTTGCCTTTCTCCTGTACCCATAACAGGAAAATCCCATGGCCACTTATCCTCAACCCATCTGCATAGGGAGGTTGGGTGTTGGTTTGTTTTGCTTAGGTTTCTGTGGTTTTGGTTTTTTTTTTGAAGAAGGGGGAGGCAGCTCTGAATGTTCCCACATGCAGTCCCTCCTGCCTGCCTGGGGGCTTGGGCACAGGTTTGACACTGTGTTTGTGCCCAACCTTTTCCTTGCTTCACACACGGCTCCTGAAGATGCCGAAAAATCCAAACATTGTGATTGTAGGTGGGGAGAACGTGTTGTTTTGAGCTTCTCTAATCTCTGGGAGTGAGGAAATGTTGGTGGGAGAAGGTCAGAGAAAAAAGAGAGCAGCAAGGGGAGAGCATAATAAGAAAGAGGAGGAGGAGAAACAAGGCATCTTGTGTGTCTATCCACGCCTGCAGCTCTTCCAGCCGTGCCCCTGCGGCTTTCATTCCTTGAGTGACCCACGAGCTTCAGGCTGCCTAGTGGTCCTGCACTGGCAGAAGGGTGAGTAGGGGCCAGAAAGCTGTCAGACACCTGTTTTAATCTCTCCTTTGGATTTTCATGCTGGGATTAGCATGCTGAGGTGTCACACCCCCACCCTCTGAGGTCATCTTCACATTTTGCTTGAGGAGCACTTTAGTCTGCCTGAAACCTTACTGGTGCCTTGGGAGCCCTTAGAATCATAGAAGAGTTTGGGTTGGAAAGGACCTTAAAGATCATTTAGTTCCACCCCCTGCCATGGGTAGGGACAACATCCACTAGACTAGGTTGCTCAGAGTCACATCCAGCCTGGCTTTAAACACTTCCAGGGATGGAGTATCCACAGCCTCCCTGGGCAACCTGTGCCAGTGCCTCACCACCCTCATGGGGAAGAATTTCTATTTAATCTAGACTTGCCCGATGTCAGTTTGGAGCCATTCCCCCTTATCCTTCCTGCCATGGGTAGGGACAACATCCACTAGACTAGGTTGCTCAGAGTCACATCCAGCCTGGCTTTAAACACTTCCAGGGATGGAGTATCCACAGCCTCCCTGGGCAACCTGTGCCAGTGCCTCACCACCCTCATGGGGAAGAATTTCTATTTAATCTAGACTTGCCCGATGTCAGTTTGGAGCCATTCCCCCTTATCCTTTCACTGCAGTTCCTCACAGAGTTCCAGCTTCCCTTCCCTGGAGCCCCTTCAGATCCTGGAAGGCTGCTATGAGGTCTCAATGCAACCTCTTCTCCAGGCTGAACAGCCCCAACTCCCTCAGTCTGTCTTCATGGGGAAGGTGCTCTAGTCCTTGTATTCCAGTGGCTTCTGGGAACCTGCTTCACTTGAGCCTCTGTCGGGGCTGAAGTAACCCAAGTAAAGGTAACTGAGACCCTCACTGAGAGGGGTCCCAGCCCTAGTCTGGGGGCTGTGGTGCAGTGTGGGGTGGTGGGCTGGCTGGAGCACAGCCCTGGGGAGCGTGGAGGGCTGTCATGAGGAGCTGCTCCCACCTGCCAGGGCTGATGTCCTCTCCTCACCACAGCACAGACACCATGCATGCTGTAGTGGCTTTGAGGCTGCACAGCCATGAGCAGGTGTGCACAGAGACTGTCCCACACAGCCTCAGCCTCTTGTGTCAGCTGGGTTGTTTACATTAGCTCCATTTGCAGCAACAAAGGCTGAGAATATTTCCCGTAATTTCTGTTTGCTGTTTTCTGCATAAGAGTCATGATTTATTTTTACAGCAACCTCCCATTCTGAAAAGCACCTTCCTGTTTGTGTCATGTCCCTGCAGCACAGAGGGATATGTGCTCTCTCAGCCTGCAGAGAGTTAGGCAAGATGGGATTCCGGAGAAATACTCTGCTGGAAATCTCTGCTGATTCATTTAGCTAATGGCTCAGGAAGAAAAGCCCTTTGTGTACTGATGACTGAAAAGCAGCCAATGTATCATAAGCAAAAGTCATTGCCTTTTTTTTCTTCTTCCCCCCACCCCAGGCTTCCCAGCCTGCCAGAGCTGCTTCACTGCGTCATTCCACTGATTTTAAACAGTTTTAAACCTTGTCTACACAAAGGGAGGAAATGGAAAGGGAATTCCCATCTCCCTGCCTCCCTTTAGGCAGTGCTTGCCCTGCAGTGCTGGGCTGCTCCCATGAGAGAGCCTCTTCGTGGGGGGAGAGAGTGAGTAATACCTGCAGAAATATCCATCTCTCTCTACCCTGGCTAAGAAGCAACTGAATAAAGGTGGAAAAGTGAGGGTGAAGTGGAAAGAGACATGATGGGCAACAGGAGGGGAACCAGCAGTGCCTGGTCCACCATACAGCAGGATGCAACACGGGCAGGGGGAAAGCCTGGTGGGACCCTCCAGGGTTGTCTTAGGTCTGTAGGCTAACCTGGGTGGGTGGACAGAGGATTCTGTCTGGGGTGCATTAGGAAGAGAATTGCCAGCAGGTCGAGGGAGATGATCCTGCCCCTCTACTCAGCCTCAGTGAGGCACATCTGGAGTATTGTGCCCAATTCTGGACTCAGTACAAGAGAGACATGGAGCTCCTGGAGTGGGTCCAGCAGAGGCTATGAGAGCATTAGGGGACTGGAGTACCTCACTTATGAGTTTAGTGAGGGAGCTGGGTCTGTTCAGCCTCAAGAAGAGACAACTGAGAGGGACCTCACTGAAGTATCTGCAGGGAGGTGTCAGAGGATGAATCAGGCTTTGCTTGGTGGTGCCAAGCAATAGGACAAGAAGCAACAGGCAGAAACCGATGCACAGGAAGTTCCACCCAAACATGAGGAAGAACTGCTTTACTGTGTGGGTGACCAAGCACTGGAACAGATTGCCCAGAGGGGTGTGGAATCTGCTTCACTGGAGATATGCAAGAATCATATGGATACAATCCTGTGCCATGTGCTCTAGGTTGAGGTGGGACCAGGGGACCCACTGTAGTCCCTTTCCAGCCTTACCCGTTCTGTGAGTCTGTGGAGGTGTGTGTGCAGGCTCCAGGGAGACACTGACATTGCTTCCCTGCTGGAGGCTGTTTTGAAGCAGAGAGTCTCCAGCAGTACTGCTGGTGTGTCCAGAAGAAGGTGACTGGATCTGTGAAAACCCAGAAGAGAGAGGTGCTTCCCTCCAGCCCGGAGGAAGGTCGCCAAGTCCTACAGGGATTTAAAGAATCCTTTTGCTGATTTTGGCAATGGTCTCTTCAGCAGGCTTGGCTTTAGTGAAAGCTGTTTGTAGGAGCTTTTCTCTGGAGCCTGAGTGGGTTCCAGTCTGGTGGGCAGGACTCCTTCTGCAGGCAAAACTCTTGGTAAATAATGTGCTCGGCACAGCCTAGACCAACACCCTCCCTCTGCCCTGCTTGGCCTGGGGACTGGAAGGAGAGAAGAAAAAATTAAAAGAGGGAGGAGGAGCAGGAACTCCCTGTTCTGCTCTGAAAAGTGACAGTACAAATCCAGTGCTGCCAATAAAATACTAAAATAAGAATTGTTTCTGTTTAACCTAGTGGATCAGCAAAACCCAACCTAGCCAGGGGAAAACGAGTGAGGCACTCTGTGCCCACACAGCATTGAGTAAATTGAGTTCCTGATTCTGGAGCACCTTTTGCCCTCAAAGGTATTTGCACAAAATTAGCTACAACATAGTTTCACTAACATAAAAAGGAGCTGCTATCTGGAGAGGTGCAGAGGCACGTGTGGAATTCTGGAGGGCTTTTTTTACTGGCAGTTGCATGCAAAATGGAAAATATCCTGCTTGGAGCAGAGCTGGCAGGCAGCAAACAAAACCCAACTCAGAGACTTTCCAGTGACTTTCCAGAAACTTTCAGTGTAGCTGATGTGTAGGCAGTGACAGGCAGCAGTAGCACAGTCACTTTTCCAAGGGCAGAACAGCACTTTAAAGAGTGCAAATGTTTCACTTAAAAATGCAGAAAATTATTTAATAATTCAAAAATTAGGCAGCTATGAAGGTATAACTTTCATTCAGCATCTTTTGTGCCCATCTATATGTGATCTGGTAAGTAAAACTATATTTTGCTCAGAACCTCTGTCTCAGACAGTGAGGAGAGAGGTAGTAATTGGGATTTTTTTTGTCTTTTCAGCCAGTGTGTGACTGAGACCATATTTACCTCATGCCATCTTAATTCCTCACTGAGTAGTTAATAATTTCCATGTGGCATTTTGATGATGCTCATCAGTATTTTTTGCCAGTGCCCAAGTATTCACGTAACACCCTTCAGGAGTAGGAGGCAGCATCACAATTCTCTTCTACATCCTCACATACAGCTTGGGAGCTCAGACACACAAATGGCTAAGTTCAGAAACAGGTACTGGCAATGGACTGAGGCAATAGCAGCATCATTCTGCAGGAGGTGCAAGGCTTTATAGTGCAAGGCTCTTACAAACTGCAGCTGGTGCTTTGTGTGTCCAGTACTTTGCCAAGTAAACTCAGAAAATGAGGAATACAGAGAGAGTCCCATTGTGTGACTTGCCTCACATCACTTTGGGCCTGAAGCAAGACATCAGTGTACCTTCACCAAAAGACTATGTCTAGGTCTTCCTTCTAGATTTGTCAAATGCTGAAAGGGAAGCACAGATCTTGCAGATCCATATCGCAGTGCATGTGCTCGTTCCTCCATGCTCTTCATACTATCCTCACCTGAGGTTGTGTCTTCATTTCATTTATGCTCTACTTCTGGTTTTGGTTTTCGTTATTTTTGGTGGTGGGGTGGTTTGTGGTTTTTTTTGTTTAATTTTGGTTTTTTTCTATAAATGGGAAAAGCTACAGCTCATGGTGTGGGGTCATACTGCCACATATTGACCATCAGAAGGTTAGAGTCTTTGATTTAATCATCTAAAGAGTCAGCTGCTAGACCCTATTGTAGTGCCAGCATTTCATTTTGTACCTCACCTGGCCTCCTGTATGCCTGGATCATTACATTTTCTCCCAGATATTACCTGTTCTTGTCCTTCCCCACAACTTGCTGTTCTCTCTTACCTTTAATCCTTATACCTATGATCTGCATTTGCTTTCCCCACCCTGTTTCTAGCACTGACCCTTTCCTCCGTCCCTAGTTTTTCTCCCTTCCTCTACTTTCCCAGCCCCTCTCTTCAGCTTCATTTCCCCTGATGCAAGTCTCATTTTATTTCCAGCACTGCTGTCATCCTGCTCCTGGTCCCAGCACAGGACACCTGGGCAGGAGCTTTCTATGCTGCTCCTAGCAAACACAGGGTATAACATACCACTTGATTTTAACTGATGCCAGAAGGGGGAACAGGGGTGGAAGGACAGGTGGTGCCCTCAGCCCCTACTCATCCCCTTTGGGTTACAGTGGCTCCAGCTCCATTGCTGCCTGGTCACTTTGGGGACTGGCACAAAGAAAGAGGTCACTGGTTACTGTGGGATTTTACATTTTTCTGTTGGAAAACAACAAGGAAAATCAAAAAGGTCCCAAAGGGAGGCCTGGCTGTGCTAAGGATTTCCTTATAAAAGAGGTCATTGTGTTAAATACATGAATGTTCTTGGAACTGCTCTCCCTCTTCTCCCAGCTCCAAGAAGTGCCACAACCACTGAACTGCAAAGTCATGGGTCTCGCTGGGCATCAGGCTGTCTTGCAGATTGCAACACCAGGACAGCAGTGGAGGTGTGGACATGGGACAGTCTGCTCTCCTGGCTGCAGCACACCCAGGTGGGTCTGTGTTTGGCACCTTTCACTGCTGTGTCAGGTGCAGTTCCTACAGCAACTTGGCAGCACACCCAAGACAGTGAGTTTTACCACACAGCCCTGCAAAGCCTGCTGTGGAGTATTTGGTATCAAGCTGAGAGAACTGGCATGAACCAGTTAACCAGGAGGGTTGACTAGAGATAAAACTTCAAGGCTGCCTATCAGGGCACCTGAAACCAGATCAGTAAGTCTTGTGCAGCAGATATACCTCCTGAGACAATAGCTGTGCACTTGAGATACCAATAAGGATCCCAAAAGTCTGTTTCCCTTGATGGCCTTAGCTCCAAGAGACCCCAGAACAAGGCACCCTGGGCTGGGGCAATGACTGGGCACCATGTGACTCCCAGCCAGGAGAGGCTGGGAGGACTGGGAGAGGTAGAGGCAGGATAGTGACCAACCAGGACTGCTTTTTGTTTTCTTCCCTTGAAACCTTATGTTCCCACACTCCTCCTGAGGACAAACCCTGCATTAATTCTTGCTGGATACATTCTGTTTGTGTTTCACTGTGAAGCTTGGGGGTGACAGGGGAAAAGAGTGGGTGAATCTAACAAAGCCAACAAATTCTCAGGGTGTTGTCCTGTGCAGGTGTGCCCGAAAGATTAGCACTTCAGGACGTGTCAGTAGCCTTGCTGTTTGGTGGCAGCCTGCAGTTGGGTTGGGCCAGATCTAATGTTTTCAGGTTTTAGCTTATCATGGTGTCCCTTCAGAAGAGCATCTGTTCCCACACACAAAGCTGGTGGCAAAGCTGTGCAGTAGGCCTGGGTGAACCAGAGCCTTAGGAAGGCTGGGAAAGCCCTGTCTCCACTGACTGCACATGGAGAAGGAATTTGGGCACTCCTCTAGAGAGACGGACGAGGAAGATGGTGGGGGCCAAGAATGGGGTCCTGGGGGAGTCTGCTGTATAAAAGGGCCTTTCCTCCTGCCACATCCTTGAGAAAATTTGCCTCTGGGGCATTTACACCATGTCCCATCCTCCAGGTGCATCCATAGAGGTCCATAAGCATCTAGCACCTTCCCACACAGGAAGACCTTCCCAGGGAGTCAGGTGAGGTCATCTCCTGGGGCCAAGCCTGAGGCAAGAGCCACCCACCCCAGCTCTGACCAGGCTGAGAAAATTTGGTTTGCATTAGGCACAGCTCTTGTTCCCAGGCAGAGCCTGATGACTATCTGCAGATTTTAGGTGTATGTGGGGCCAAGGGTAGGCGAAGCTCTGGCACTTGGCATCCTCAGTCCCAGGGACATGCTTGAGTGCCCAGGTATTTTGGTGACTTCCCCTCCTGGTCTATCAGGACTATATGGATGAAAATGTCCCCCAGGAGCTCACACTTCTGTGACTTTCCCTTTCTAAAAAAGCATAGGCAGCTCTCTAACAAAAGGCAGAAACCATCCACAACTCTCAGGCACTGCCTCCAAAACAGAGGCTGTACTGAAGTTAAATACCCAATAGACACTTTTTAAATTTTTTTAAACACAGACAAAACAACATTTTTTCCACTAAGCTCATGTTTGGCAATAACCAAAGATACTTCAGTAAGTACAAAAAACCATTCAGCTTGAGGCAGGCAGCACTGAAAGCTTTAGCCCAGACACTTGAACTCAGGCAACAACAAGGTGCTGATAACAGAGTCCAATCACAAAAAAACAAGGAAGAACAGCTAGGACCAGCTGCAGGGCTAATTTTACAGATAAATGTGACGTACATTGTAAACCAAAATACTTACAGAAGGAAAACCTAAACTTTTTTTATAGAAATCTTCCTCAGGAGTAAGATGGGACTTTTGCCAGCAAGCTCAAGGGAGGAGTGTTCCTATCATGGGATGATGAGATGCCATCAGCAGTAAGCAAGGGGCTCACTGATCTGAGAAAGGATGTGGTTGCTTGTGTCCACACGGATGGAAAAACAGAGGAAGCAGATTGCAAGATACACTGACAGGCTCAGGAAAGGAAACTGGTGTCAGCAAAAGTCAGCTTTTACTAATTGCAGTGCCAAGTCAAGGGTAGAGCCAAGCTAGCCCTCACAACGTGGAGAAGCTTACTCTGTCTAGTGGACCTTGGCATGTGGGATTAGCAGTCCTTGATGGGAACAACCTGCCTAGTGACATTAGCTGGTTGCTCAGCTTTCTGCCCCATTTCTATCTTCAGTTTGGTTTCTTTTTCTACAATGAAGTCCTTGAGCATGGACATGCTATCCTTCATCAGCCCATAAAGTACCAAAGGAACTATGTATTGGTTTTCATGGGTATAGTCCTGATCTTGGCTACTCTGCAATGGTGAAGGCCAACAGTGTCCTGGGCTGCATTAACAGCAGCATGATCAGTGGATTGAGGAAGTTATTACTTCCAGCTTTTCAGCAGTCATTAGACTGCACCCAAAACATTGTCTCCAGTTTTGTGCGAGCACCCAAAACATTGTCTCCAGTTTTGTACCCCCCCAAATAATCAGAACAGCATTGACAAACTGGAGTGAGCTCAGTGGAGGACAGCCAGGATGGTTGGCATGCTGGATGGAGCATGAATGTTGGGGCTATAGGACTTAGCCAACCTGGAGAAGAGAAGTCTTTTTTTGGGAAGGGGCTAATGGCAGCCAACCTGGAGAAGAGAAGTCTTTGCTGGGAAGGGGCTAATAGCAGCCAACCTGGAGAAGTCTTTGTTGGGAAGGGGCTAATGGAAGCCTTCCAGTATCTGTGAGGAGATGACCAAACAGGCTCCTCACCATGGTGAGATAACAGGCATAGATTGAAGCAAAAGAAGTTCAGACTCATAAGGAAAAAACTTTCTTGTCAGGACACCAGCCCAGTGAGGGACCAAGAGATTGTGCAGTTTCCATCCTTGGAGGTTTCCAGATCATGTTAGGTGAAGCCCTGAGTAACCTGGTCTGACCTCATGGCTGACCCTGCTTTGAACAGGAGGTTAGACCTCCTGAGGTCCCTTCCAGATTGAACTATTCTGTGATTCTATTCACCTAATTAGCTTTAAACTTTCCTATCCACATATCCTGGAGATTTTTACAGCCTCTGTTGTAAAAACTAAAGCATGTGGTGTGTCATCCTTTCTGCTTCTGCAGGGAAAGGCCTGACCACTAAAACATGATTTGCAGGATCAGAAGGGGAGGACTTGAGTCAGCCTTCCCTATTCCATCTATTTACACCATATTTGCCACTCTGGTTTTTTTCAGAGCATTTTTGGTGTGTACACCATACAAAAAACTTCAACTCAGCACAGAGCTGTGCATGAGGGGGAAAAGTCCCTTTCTGTGCCACACCTAACAGCAGAATTCTTACAGGTCTTCCAGGAAAATTTAAAAAGGAAGGAAAATAGAAGTAAAACCACAATGAAAACAATTTTATTTAGTGGTCTAGTGATGTTAATGGTTGAGAGTCTACAAATCACAATGTTTCCATGCTACAAAACAGCCACCCTGTAAGGGTTCCTGGGGGGCTGTCTCTTGGTACTAAAAGTCAGGCCAAGCAGCTGCCCCTAGAACTCACACTGCAAATACACCAATTTCTCACCTGGGAAGCAGCTAACCTGCCCTGTTGTGCAGCACAGCTGTGTGGCTTCTACCTGAAAACAAAGGCAGACCCCACTAGCACCCCTGAAATAATGCAGATTTTTCTGTCCTCACACCCATGCAGAATGAAGTTACAGAGAACTGCAAAGGAGTGGCTAGTCCCACACAAGGAGAGGCAAAACAGTAACTTGATTGAACACCCACGGCCACTTTTCACATCTGTTTGCATTTACACTGTGCCCTGACCAGCCTGCAAAGGGACCAAGCTGTGAATCATGACTTGCTAAACACTGGCCCCACCTCTCCTCTGCCTCTGTTGTGCTGCTCATGGTGGGATGTCACCCAAACTATGGAGATGTCCAACTCCCTGCTGGGAGCTCACTGCCCTGTGTCTCTGCTGGGAGGATAACCAGGCACTAGGGTGTGTTGGGGAAATCCCAGCAACAGAGGAGCATCAAGGACATTTAAAGCTATTTCTTTTAATTACAAACCTCTAGCTGAGGTGAGACTGTGGATCTGGAAATGGCTGTTGAGTACTCCCCCACCTTTCCACAAGCAGAGGTGACGCTGGTGTAAACTGGAGGTGCAGCCAGCACAAAGCTGAAAAACCTGTCCTGTGGTGCATGTTCCCCAGCTCTCCTCCACCCTGTTCTTTTCTCACACAGCCACAGAGCAGCAGCTGGAGGTGCCAGCTCCTTTCCTCCAGCAGGACCTGCCCTGTTCATGTTGGAAAGGGAGCAATGGTGCTGGTGGGCCAGAGCAGCACAAGTGCAGGAGCCCATGGCGTGGCAAGTCAAGGACTAAAGGCCAGCGTTAGAACAAGGCATAAAAGGTCACTTCTCAGCCACAGCCTGAATATCTATTGAACACCAAATCGGCAGCAAGAGAAGAGAAGCATTCAACATGCCATGAATGGCTGCCTTGTGGATTCATTTTGTGGGAGCCATGCATGTGGGAGCCTGTGTCCAGCAATGGAAAAAAAAATCTCACTAACCTATTTTTATCACTGCCAGCAAAGTCTGGCAAATGTCTAGATGTTCTAGGTTAATTTAAAAGTGACTTTTGATAGGGTTTAAGGTCCTCACTGCTGGCAGTTCAAATTAGGTCATTTCCTGAGAGCTGCCAAGAGACAGAAACTGAAGAGGTGGCTATTTTATAATCATAATTATAGAGTAACCACAGGCATAAACCACCCCCTAAACATAGTAACCCAACAAAACCCAGCTTGGGCTGTGCCAAGTTTGTGCTTGCACTCTGTAGGTGGAGCAGCCACTCTCACCCAGGGACAGCAGTCCCTGGTCCCTCTGGGATGTCCCTCACTGGTGGCAGCAGCAGCATCAGCTTGTTTACTCCACTGCAAAGCACCTGGACCCTGGCACAGCTTTCAGGGCTCCACAGCACACCCGTGAACTCTCAGGCTGCTCAGACCCTCACCTGCCTCCTGGGAGGAGGAGCCTTCACTGGTGAAAATCAGCCCTCTGCCAGCAGTGCAAAAACAATGAAAACAGGGTGAGAAAAGATGCTGGAGTAGTTGGAGGGAGCCTTGGCACTGATTGTGTATCATTGCCTGCAGCTCGAGGCTGTCAGGGCAGCTCTGCCAAGGCTTGCAAGCTCCTGCAAGGAAACAGGGCAAGGCTCAGCCTGAACTTTGCAGCACATCCCCCATGGAAACAGCATCTTACTTGCATTTATCACTGGGAATTTAGGCTTCCCCACTTTTTCCCCCCCCATCAGGACAATTGTTCTGAGCTCATCCTCTGCAAAGCTTGCTTGGACTTGGAGATTCATCTGAAGAACAAAAATAGTGGAGATGTACAGGCAGTTCCTAAAAACTGTCTGCAAACACTTCATATTCCTTTCTTCTGATAGGTGGAGAGCAAGAAGTATAGTCCTGACTGGGAGAACCTGTCACAATAAATCCAGGCATCTCTGTCTGCTGGAGCAATTCCTTTAGGAGCTCTTTTAGAAAAGTCACCCTACAAGTAGCAACACTCTCCCCTTCTGCAAACACATCTTCTCTACACCCTCTCTGAGTAAGCTTATTAATTACTGAAATATATGATGGATTAAAGTTTTTAAAGTGTCTGAGATGATATGAAATATTCCAACCCTCCCAAGCTGTCAGGCTCACCCCTTTCTCTTCACTATTGCCAGCTGCTTCCCACACCCTTTCCCCGTTTCACGGACCCACTATCATTTTTTCCCAGTACTTGGTTATGTGCTCATGTGCCAGGACTGTTGCAAAATGCCAGTGTGCTGTACCACAGACAACTTTCCCAGCTCCACTGTAAATAAGAATGCCATTTTCCAGCAATAAACCATGTTCCCCCAGAAAATGAGGCTCTCCCTGCCTTAGTGCACCTTCTTCCAACAGTGCTGACTGTGTGACTAGCTTGAGACATTTCTCTATTCCTAAGGCAAACTAGCTCAAATTTTCTGAATCGAAAACTCTTTCTTCTGCCATAATTACCTTGCAGATAACCAAATATAGCCTTCCCCAGGACTTCACTGCTAAGTCCTTGCCCCCTAGTCCAGTCTCTCTCAAGCTTTTAACAGGCAGATAGGCTGTTTCCTGGTGCAAATTATCATGTTCTGCATGTGCTCTGTTACAATACACAAATGGCCACATCCTTGAGTGGTTTGGCTTTATCTGCCCTTGTTTTCCTGACAGCAGTGAAGGGGCACAGCTGAGAGCAGCCTTGCAGCATGATGGTGCAGGGCCCACCAGTATTTCCCCAGCTACATGAGCCAAAACCCAGCAGCAACCTGTGCCCTGCCCCTTTGCCACACATGTTCATCAGGTTGTCAATCCTTGCATAACATTATCCATTTATCCATTATCCCATCCCTGGAAGTGTTCAAGGCCATGTTGGATGGGGCAACCTGGTCTAGTGGAAGGTGTCCAATCCCATAGCAGGCCAGTTAGAATTAGATGATCTTTAAGGTCCCTTCAAACTGATCTGTGATTCTCTAATTTAAAAGTGTTGCAGGGAAGTGTTTTATGTTAGTGCCTAACAGGACTTACACTACCAGTTATCCCAATCCAAGAAAGCATCTAGACCAGGACTGCTCTGATCCCATAGCTCTTTGCTATCCACAAGCAATTGCCATAGATACAGAATATATAATGTCATATTTGGCCATAACACATAGCTATTATAAGCAAATTTACAACGAAGAATTAGCAGCACCTGTGTTTAAAGAAGAAATCTGCTTCTGTTTGGAAATAAAGCTGCTTAAGCCCATTTCTTTTCTGGTATGGTTTGTCACATTCCAGGCAGGTTTTAAGGTCTTAACATAGTTTCACCTTTGTTTACTGATGGATAAGCTAGGATGGCATAGAAGAGATGAAGACATATTTTACTTCTGTATGTTTTCCTTCATCCTATCTATCCCATCCCACCTCTAGGATAATTTTTCCCATGCCTAATTTTTTCCAAGCATCAATACTTGCTTCTCTGCTGACCCATCAAACCTGGGCAGATCACTTCCTTAGAAGGATCCTTTGCTCCACAAGCATTTCACCACTGTCAGTTACTTCTGCCACAGCACATGCATGCAGAGAAAAAATAATCTCACTCTGACATTGCCTAAACACAGTGTTT
>NW_008676600.1:351-23241 GCF_000695815.1 Acanthisitta chloris | reverse complement strand
TCCTGCTTTCCAGAACAATCTATTACCTCTTTAGCACACCTGAGCCTCTATGTATTACCACACATCACATTCTGTTCCCGACCTAACTCAAAGATGGGAACTCACTCCTTGCTTGGACAGTCAATGCTGCATAGACTTCAACAGCTGCCACTGCTTAGAACCAAATTCCTCAGAAATTTGGTCACAACTGCCACCTGCAAAGTGAAACTTAACATATAACTCATCAATATTCATTCCTGAGAAGTACTTATTTCAGAATAGCTTGCAGATCTTATGATGACTGCAACAGGTTTTGCATCTGTAGTTCATGTTCTTGCTAAAAGGAAAGTAACACTCGAGAAATGAAGATCAGCTGTTCCTTCTTTGGTAAGGTAGGACTTAACCCATCTATTGATTACTCAGAAAACACCAACCTACAAACACAGGAGGTTGAAGAAGGGCAAAAGATTGGGCTATGGGGCTTAAAAAATATGGGAGGTAATGAAAACCAAAATGGGGCAGACAGAAGCATGGAGTGTTGCATAGACACTAGGTAAGGCAGCAGCATTGCAAGCTCAAGACCAACCCCCAGAAGTCTGCCTCCAGCTCCTGTGGAACACAGGAACAGAGCTTCCTCTGCAGCCACTGCACAAACCCATTTCAGGATCTGAGGTGCTGTGCTTACAGCTTAGTCCTCCTCTCCCTGGTTACCCATTGCATTTTCTTGGACTCTGCCAAATGCTGCTGGACTACAGCCACATTGCATGTTGGCAACCACATCAACATGTGTTGGCAACACATGTACCAACATCAAGAAGTGTGGCCAGCAGGACCAGGGCAGTGATTGTCCCTCTGTTCTCAGCCCTGGTGAGGTCACACCTTGGAATCCTGTGGCCCTTTCACTGCAAGAAAGACACTGAGGTGCTGGAGCACATCCAATGAAGGGCAACAAATCTCTGTGAAGGTTCTAGAGAATAAGCCATATGAGGAGTGGCTAATGGAACTGGAGAAACCAGTTTAACCTGGAGAAAAGGAGGCTCAGGGGAGACCTAATCACTCTCTACAGCTGTCTCAAGGGAGGTGTAGCCAGGTGGGGATTGGCTTCTTCTCTCAGGCAACTAGCAACAGGACAAGAGAAAATGGCCTCAAGCTGTACCAGCAGAGGTTCATATTGGACAGCAGGAAGAACTTCACTGAAAAGATTGTTAGGCATTAGACTGGGCTGCCTAGGGAGGTGGTGGTGTCACCATCCCTGGAAGTGTTCAAGAAACAACTGCACACAGCCCTTAGTGCTCTGGTCCAGTTGCCAAGGTGGTGGTAAACTAAAGGTTGGACTTGATCTCAGAGGTCTTTTCCAACCTAAACGTTTGTGTGATTAGAAAGCAAAAATAAACAAGGGCAGTTAAGTCAGCAGTAAGCTTTCATGATGGTTGACAGCAATTCCCCTCAGCTCTTTCAGGTGCCATGTTCAATCTCATGCCTAGAACTGCACAGCTGACAAAAATGCTGCTTCTCAGTTCTGCAAGAGCTCAGGGACATAGCCAGTCTCAAATTCCCATGAGGTTAGATTTCTCCCTCCAGGTTCTCACATATATCCATGAAGTCATTCCAGTCTCTGCAAACACACAAAACCATGATTACCATTTGACTTTTTTAAATCACTTTTTTTTTAAGAAGGCCCATGAACACAAAACAGTGCAACGCGTTACAGAGGAGAGTTGCATGGTTCCCTTAGACAGGTGACAGCTGGGTAACACAAAGGTGGCAATACATTCATGCATCATCCCAAGCCACAGCCAGAGCCTGACCCTTCCCAATTCCAGTATTTCTCATAATAAATACCAACCTCCTTTCAAGAGAAAAGTGGGGACAAGCAAAGACTACCAACAGACATTTGTAGTACCCAGAGGACAAAGCTCAGCAGCTTTTAGGAACACAGCTGAGATACTACAGTAAGGGTATACCAGATACAGGTTATAGCAGCACATCAGCTTGCTAGTAAGGACCTGTGTCCACGGGCAGACCCCACTAGAAGGTATTTTAGAGAAAAACCCCACACTTGAAAAGCCATTTAGAGCAGAAGTACAGGAGAAATTGGTAATTCTTTAGGCTAAGGGGTCCACACTGATGTCTCTGCTCTCTCCCACATCCATTTTTTAACTGAAACAGAACAGCCACAACTCTGCAACTGCAGAGCTGTGTGGTAACTTCTCACACAACTTGTTTATTCCACTTGGAAACCTGAGATTTGGCACACATGTTGTAAGCCCTTGAGATTGTACTTTGCTGGCTTTGGAGAAACAAAGCACAAAGCCAGCCAGTGAAAAAATCCTGAGCATACACGAGGGAATCTGCCTTGTCAAGGGACCAAGGCCATGCCAGGTGCCAGGGGACAGGTATGTCAGCAGACAGGCTGATGCAAGAAAGCCCAGCTGGCTCCAGGGTAGAGCCCAGCCTGGCTGCATCACGGTACCACTGCCTGCATGTCACCAGTGTGACAGAGCCTTTGCCATGCTCCAGGAAAGTGACAGTAAAGTTACAGCAGTGACATTTTAGGAATATAGTTAAGAACTGCTTTTTTTCACTCACACCAAGGAAAGGAATGACCACACCTTACTTAACATGCTCCGACAGCATCTTCCATTCCTTGGTATTCCCTTCAAACATGGCATTGGCAGGAGTTTTCCCTGCTTTATACTAAAGCCTTAGTGACTTAACAAATTATGCAAGTTCAACTCCACGCTATGCATCAAACAGTATGACTAATCAACATAGCAACATCTCCTCTCCCCCACAAACAATACAATACACCTTACTCTTTATTAAGTATCAAATTGTCTTCAACATAAATTACATCCAAATTATGTAAGTTTCAAGAAAGTCAGATATTTTTATGTACAATATTTGTCTTAAGTCAGATAAACCTTTATCATTTTAACCTGTAACATAAAAAGCAAACCTACATCAGTACCAAATAAAGCATTAAAAAGGTAACAAATATATAACTTTTTAGAAATGCTCTCAGAACGCTAAAGTTAATGACAAAGATTTTATAGTGCAGCAGTCTTGGGTTTGTAGCTCTTAGACCATCTCTCTGTTCCTGCGGATGGCACAGCAGAGAACCATACTGAATATCATGCCAAAAATCTGTAAAGAAAGCAAACGGATTAGAAATCAGGAAACCAAAGCACGTTCTTCTATCAACACGGGGACAAGCACAGCTGCTCTTCCCAGCCCAGAGGCCAAAGTTACTCTGTATTTATACACTTTCTTCCCTACTCCTCCACCCCCAAAGTTCAGTCTGTTCTCATGAATCCTCTTCACCCTAGTACTTCAAAACACATCAGCCATAAACCACTGCTATATTTCCCAATAAATCTGTGATTATCCCAGCATATTTGCATCCATGCTGTACTTATCTCCAGAGGAGTGAAACACAAGTGCAAGCTTTCTTAGCAGCACTTACTTCAGTTCTCCAGCACAGCCTCTAATTGTTACAAAGAAAAGCAAGAATCCCCAAGAGAAATTAGGATTAAAAAGTGGGCCAGCAACATGACCAATACATTTTCACTCTACATATACATGCACCACTGATATGGTTTCACCACTGCTAAACAACAAGGAGGCAGATCCTAATCCAAAGCAGCAGCAGGGAGGTCTGAGACACCCCACCCTCTGTGCTGCCTCAGGGCCCTGCAGCACACACCCTGATCCTGCCAGGACTAGTCCTTAGTGGAACTGCCTTTCCAGCCATTATTCCACAGACTTCTGCTCCAAGTAACCTCTGAGCATGCAGCTACCCTCTAAATAACCTGGAAACTCACCATTATTACAGCAATGCCAAGGCCAACTGCTCCGATCACATTCAGTTTTGAATTGAAGACCTCATCAATGGCACTTGGGCAGGACTGAAAAGAAACAGACTGTTCATTAGTGTTTCATACACACTAAAGGTTTATTTCTGCTTACTTGTCTGAGCTCAAGTCTGCTTACACTAAAAATGAGCCTCATCTTTTGAAAGCTGCTTTGATCTGACCTTTACTTTCACACCCTTAAACCAGGGATGCTCCAACACAAGAGTCAGAGAACTTTACACTTCAAGTATCTAAATCTGTTAACAGCACTTGGCTACTGAAGGATTCCCTTTTCAACACCTGCAGCTTATCAGGTAGATCAGGACCACCAGCAGATCTGCCAAGCTTGGCATGTTATTAATGGCTGTCAACACTTAAGTGGCTGCACTGCACATCCCTTCTCCAAACAGATTTGAAGCTATTCTTGTATTTCCAACTGCTACTGTAATTTTGCAGACACCTTATGAACCCACAGTGAATGGGAATGGCAGGATAACCTGGGCTGCCTGCATCCATGCTAGGATATGGGCAGATTCATAAAGGTGTCAGTTTGAAGCTTCCAGCACAATGAATTACCAATGCAACTAAAAAGAAACCTCAAAAATAAAGTCCTTTCTCCAGAAAATACGTGTTAGCCAAGAAAAACAACAAGGAATTTTTACAGAGGTATCAATCTTTTACGAATCTGATAGCTGGTCAAAGTCTCATCCCAAGTCCTGTCCTACTAATTCCATGGCATACTACAGTAAGCTGTTGAAAGCTACTTTCCTATAGTTGTTCCTTATCCAGGCCAGAAAGAAAGACTGAATCAAGAATTAAAGGGATAGACAGGCAAGAATTAATCAGTTAAATCAGAATACCACATCAGCACTGCTTCTCAGAGGCACACAGATCAGTCATTCCATTATATCCCTTTGATCTTGCAGTCTATCCACTGTTTTTCTACAGTTGGGACTAGGCCATAAACACACCACAAAATGAAGTCAACAGATGAAGCTAAAACACCCATCAGAATAAAAGCAAACAATAAAACCTGCATGCTGTCTCAGCTGCTCCCATATACTCCAACTCGTAACAGACTGTATAGACAAGGACTAGAGATGCAGGTTCAAGGGTCTCACATGGTGAGATATTTGAAATTGTCACCAAGTAAAAAAAAACAAGTCATTAACTGAATTCCTGCACTGTAAGAACCTTTTCTATGGGAAGACTCACACAGGTTGTCTTGGAGTACAAAGCAAGAGTACATGACAGTTAAGAAAGCTGAAGAGGGCTAGTTAAGAACTGTACAAACTGCCTCTCCTGTTACCTGTGACATACAGACATCCCTGCAGCAATATTCCAACAGGGAAACCTGATTCAGAGAATTGCTTTCACAGTGACATACTCAAACAGGCTACCAATGCATTAACCTTCTCTCCTTTTCCTTGCTAAAACTTCAGACTTGGTCCCACCTCAAACTCTACTTCTCCCTAACCCAGAGCAGAAGCGACAAGTCCCAGGAAGCATCAGGAAGATGCTCTGGAGATAGGAGCAGTGAGGAGAACAGAGCTCTCTAGGCATTGTTAGGGGTTTTTTTTAGGCAAAGCTTTGTTCTTCCACTGTCCACCCATGCCAGTGAGTGACATACAGACTGCACATTTCCTGTGCAAGGTCAGATTTCCTTCTGACCCTGCTTGTTCTTTCCACAGTAACAGTATGTTAATTTTCCACAACCAAAGCGATTGCAGACAGATTGCTAAACAAGTGTGACATGTGAGTTTCCCATGGACTGGAAGGGTTTACTCAGAAATGTGTTTCTCATTCTACTCGTTGGGCAGAGCTGATGGTAGATTAAGCTGTGCTTTACCGGTACAGTGAGTGACTCCAACACTGGCTTCTTTGGACAGGTTTCCATGAACTGCTGCTCAAGACCTCCAGTAACTCCACAGCAGTTTAGCTACAAGAGAAAACAGGAAAAGAGAGCCAGGGTTAAATAATCCTTATTTTTCCTTGGTATCTGATTAAAAAAAGGAAAAATAAATCACATTAGTTTTTATTATAGACCTTAGGCAAATTTGCTTAGAAGTCCTGCCAATGTGACTGCTATAAATCTAATTTTAAAAGAGCCTTTATTGTATTAAAGGACAAGGTTCTGAAAGGAAGAGCTAGATCTCATTAAGTACACACACATTCATTTTGGTGACAGCCTGTATTCCTTACAGACACAAGGCTGAGCTCCTCACAGACATGCAGGTATGCATTCTAGGGTGCCTCGAGCTCAATGCCATGAATCTAGGGGTTCCCAGCCTGCTTCTGAGTTTCTTTAGAAAACCAAGAACTAGTTCTATGCAGAGTGAAAAAAAGACACACTGCATTCATTGACACCACATGAAAACATCCCTGCAATTTGCTACTGATACTCCTTCACTTTCTACTACTTCATAAGGTACACGACTTGTACAGGGGACTGGATGACACGGAAAACAGTGTGAAGAAGTTGCATTACTATCTAGTTTAAAAATAACCACATACTTACAGCAAACTGAAATGCTTTCAGGGTCTCTCTGGCAGCTGGTTGACCTCTCTTGTTATAGGTATCCATGTAGAAGTCCTTTAACTCTTCAATAATCTACAGGATAGCAAATAGGTGCAGTGTATTACTGTCTTACCGTAATATTAATTACAGAAAACTTATTTTGAGCATATCAGTCATTAAAAATTCTGCAGTCTACAATACCCATTCTTTTGACATGTAAAAATACAGGGTGAGAGGGTGGACAGTATTTCTCACCTGGAACAGGTGAGCCTAACTGTACTTTCACCTTAAAAGCCACACCTAACCAGGTAAGACTGTTTCCCTTCCAAAGTTCTGAGCTTCTAAGAGGAATGGGAGAACCAAGTCTTTGCCCACTGGTTGCCCTATTCACTATTGCACCCCAGAAGTTTCTGTATTCTCCTGCTGTATAATACAAGTAGAAAACCAACCCTGGTCACCAAGCATCTTATTTTGAAACAAGACAGAATCTTGACTGCTTGTCAGGGACAGGCCATGTCACTCATACTTCAGGCCAAGAAACATTCAGCCCTTAGCTGACCCAGCTCCTATCTTGAAGTGGTAAGGCTTCACTGATACCCTCCTTTGCCTCACAGCTCAACCAGGTACTGTCTGGAGGGCACCTCTAGCATGCAACAGCTGTTTGGATTCTGGCTTCCCTGCTACAGCCTTGTTTTTAAATATTAGATTTCTTGTATTGTTTTGCTCCAATCAGTCTTCTTCCTCTCCTCCAAATTCCATGGGCGATGAGGATTGACTAGCATTGGTGCAGATGTCAGACTGATAAACATAGGCATACAGAATCACAGAATGCTTTGGGTCAGAAGAGATTTTTAAAGCTCACCCAGTCCAGCCCCCCTGCCATGGGCAGGGACACCTTTCACTAGACCAAGTTGCTCAGAGCCCTATCCAACCTGACTTTGAACTCTTCCAATGATGGGGCATCTCCAGCTGCTCTGGGCAGCCTCTTCCAGTATCTCACCATTCCAGCTTCTAAAAGCAACCTACCTTTTCTTTGTTTGTGAATCCCCAGATTCCAGCAGCAATTTCAAGGCCAAAAATCAGAAAAAGGAAGAGGAAGAACTAGAAAAGAAAGACCACATTATTAATGAAGACCACAGCACCACACATATACACTGCAATGTTTGTCCAGTCTTGTGGAAACTGTCACTCCACCAGGTTCCAGTTGGAGGTCTGGAAAGAGGACACATTGCACTGGGTCAGCACTTCTTCCCAGGAGCGTCAGAAAGCCTGGCAGTGCTTTCCAAGGAGAAGTCCTGCTTTTTGATCAGTGTTAATTAAAACCAATCATCTGTTAACTCAGACTTTGAAGTTGTCCAAGTCACTCAGACACATCACAACAGATGACATCAATTCTTTTCCCTCATTTGTCACTCCTATTGCTTTAGGAGTCATTACTTAATCCCTACCTTGCCACCAAGGCCCAGAGACCTAATGGTCACTTTGTTGTGTGTCCCGCAAAATAGAAATAAAAATGTTCTCTATGTTTAACTGACTACCAGGTCCAAAACATCACTATCATTTAAGAGCAACTGAAAGAGAAATATTCAAAATTACAAAGGGCTAGAGGCATCATTTTGCAAGAAATACTTGAATTTAAGTTCTTCCGTGACACAGAAGGGGAATTGTTCTTTCAACAGCTATAGTAGTAGTCTTTTATTAACTAAATCTTCTGGTTATTTGGATGAGTAGTTCTGCAAGTGTACAGATGTGCACAAACCCAGTAAGCTCTACTGGCTCCTCCAGTCTGAAAACAATGAGGTTGCTCTCCAATAATTGGCTTGCAGAGCAGTTGTCAACTAGAAGAGCTCACCCTGTGATTATGAACAGTAGAGGCTTGTTGTGTCAAGGATTAAATACCACAGTTCTGGTTTCAAAGATTAAAGATTGCACAGCCTTCAAAGCCCAGGATAGACTATCTAGTAAACAGCATTACTCTTATCAGAGTTTTAGTCCTGTGTTCAGACACACTCCCAGTCTTGACACTTCAGTGCCTACGTCAGGCATATTCAGCCTCTTGATCCCATTCTGGAGATCAATACAGCATGGACATTTGGATTCAGGGCCAGAAATGGAAACTATGCTTAACAGTTTAGCATTATGCAAATGACCATGAGTTGAAATGTTGTGGAGTCAAAACACTCAGCACCTACTGCCCTTTGATTGCAAGTATTTTCCTTCCTTTCTCATCATGCTGCTGAAAATTTAAGCACTAGTCTGAACACTTACCATGCCAAGCATACATTGAGATTCCTGCAATGCACCACAGCATCCCAAGAAACCAACCAGCATCATAAGTGCACCAGCTCCAATAAGGATGTAAACACCTAGGGAGGAGGAAAAACATGTATACAGACTAGCTGAGACTTCAGCAGCAGCAAGGTATGAATTTAATTGCTCCCCAGACAGCATTTGTAGCTTTTGCCAAGGTTTAAGTTTCTTTACTGAGGTATTCCAAGTTTTTTTTTTTTTTTAAAAAAAAAGTCAAAATAGAAATGAAGAGCTTTGGGTTTTATTAAGGGAAATATATTGATAAATAAAACCTTCAACAATTTATAACAATTAATATGTACCACTACTGCAGCTTCACAAGTTGAAGAAAATAGGCACCATAAAGCCATCTAAGATAAGGTATAGGATACTTTTGAAAACTATCTCAGAGCCAGAGAGATCAACTTATCTTTAGATGAAGAGTGTGGGGTGGTTAGACAGCTGGAATGGTGATGTATCAACTGAACTCGTGAAGCAGACACCTTTTCAAACTGTAACAAGTGGCCAACCTTGTAAACTATCCTGACCAGAATTTAGGTAGTGTGAGAGAGAGGAAACATTTTTGGGCTAAATGACTGCATTTATGCCAAATCTTCTGGTTCATAAACTTGAGAACTGCCAGTTTAAGCATCATAGTTGCAAGAAGGTGAGAGCAGCAAGATGCGATAAGCAAGACAACTCCCAAAGGATGGCAAGAAAGTACTACTGGGATGGTGAAACAAAGACTCAGCACAAAGCATATAGAATGAGTATGACATTTCTATCCATATGGACAAAAACACAGTCCAGAGACCCAATCAATACTAATTAAAACAGGCCAGATGAAGGCATTTGCAAGTGATATATTCTAGATGCAAACCAATAAGATTAGCTGCCAAAATAAACATCTACTTGATTAAGCATATGTAAGGGATTAAGCCTGACATTTCTTATAAGCAGGAAATTCCAGCAGAGATTTTTTTTTTTACCCCAGTTTAAACTTTTTCCATTTTGAAAAAACAGAATAAGCAGAGTCCATCAGTACCTCTTATTTCAGTCTCTTCTCAGTTGAATAGAAAGCCTTTGAAGTAACCTGCTTTGTTTCTAGGTGTAAAATGACAGATTTGTTCAATTTCCTATTGGAAACTACAGTCAGTAACTACTCCCAGGAAAGAATGTTAGATAGCAAGCTTCTTTTTAAAACTCAGTTTAACCTACAGAGATTTCAAGTGGGTTTCACTGGCTGCATTCAGCCAGGAGGCTGAATATCACATCATAAAACTTTTATGTTTTAGGAGGTGAAAGAGTTGTTTTAGACTACCCAAAATAAGATTTGTTAAATATTCAGCTCAATGGCCAAATTTAGATTCCTTTTCCCTTTCCAAGGTCCAGTTAAAAGCATCTGGAAATCTTCCTGGCAGCTGCAAGAACCACCCAGTTTGTTATGATGCCATCAGACATGAGCTTCCTGCATGCCTGCAGCCTCTTCACAAAGTCCCACGAGCATTTAAATATTCCCAGCTATGGTCTCTGATAAGTTTAACTCACCTAACAGCCCTGTAGGTACAGGCTACCCTGGTACTACAAGGTTGCAAGACAAGTTAGATCTACTTGCAACTGGCACCTGCATGCAGGTCTTTGCTGACCCTTTGGACACCCGTTTGGGTGCTGTGACAGGTTGAGTTGCCCACATAGGAACCAGGTTTTTTGGCAAGCGAAAAACCAAGCTAACCACCCTGTGGATGGCTAATGAGTGACACCACACAAGACATGGCAAATCCAGGTGCTACAGGGATGTGAAATATGTATGCATAAGGATTGTCCAAACTGAAGACAATAGACACACATGTAACAAAAGTACATACTTGAATTTGCTTTCCTCACAACTGTTAGAGGTCTTCAAACATAGCTTCTTGGTTTCACAGAATCACAGAATGGCCTGGGTTGGAAAGGACCTTAAAGATCATCTAGTTCCAACCCCCTGCCATGGGCAGGGACACCTCCCACTAGACCAGGTTGCTCAGAGACCCATCCAACCTGGCTTTGAACACTGCCAGGCAGGGTTGGGGCAGCCACAATATCTCTGGGCAATCTGTTCCAGTGCCCCGTCACCCACCCAGGAAAGAATTTATTCCTAGTATCTAATCTAAACCTCCTCTCTTTCAAGGCTGAAGACATTTCCTTTGTCCTGTCACTCCAGGCCCTTGTAAATAGTCTCTCTCCATCTTTCTTGTAGGCTCCTTCAGGTACTGGAAGGCCACAGATCACCCCAAAGCCTTCTCCTCCCCAGTCTGAACAATGCCAATTCTCTCAGCCTTTCCTCATAGGAGAGGTGCTCCAGGAGTTTGAGCACCTACAGGTGACAACCAAAGTATGTGTCCCCCTGCCCAAGCCTAAAAGTGACTCTAGAATCTGGATAAAATACAATTCAGTTGGGAACTCCTATGACATTAGAATACCAAACTGAAAACACGTGTTTGTCCCCTAACTGGGCAACCTGCAAACAGAGTATGTCAAGGAGTATCTTCCACCTGGCCTGGCTAAAGCTACATAGATCCAGGCTGGCTGGAATAGTTGCTCATACAGAGCAAGGTATTTGTGCATCTTTCCCATTCTGTTCAGTAGAAATTAGCAGACACAGGGCTGTAAGAGTTAGACAACAACATATATGCTCGTTTTGAGAGATGAGGCAATAGAGTTGTGGGTTTTGGTAGCTTAGGTTGGTCGCTTTGGAGAAAAAAATTAGTTATTGATGTCATCTGTGGTTACTCATTTAGTTTAACATGAAACTTTGCTGACTCATATTGTGAGGAGCATCAGCAAGAGACACCCGGTGTGGCTACCTGGGATTACTAAATACTCACTGACAGGAACTAAAGAGGAACTGCAGGGTTTGAGATGGGGAAAAGGATGAAAACAAGAAACCACTGCTGTCTGCGTAAGAGTTCAAACAGAAGCTGTCCCCCAGCACCAGCCAGGGGAAGCTGCTCTCTGCCCCATCGAGGCAGTTTAGGGATGTTTTGTCTCCATCCTTTAAGGAAGGACAAATGTCTCTCAGCAGTCTGGAACTCACAGCACAAAAGAGTAATCTCTCACCCTGAGTAGTCTCCCAGCTCACCTGTGTAAAACTTTGTGTTGTTGGATTCCAGTTCAAAGATGCTTTTGGTCTGTGAATCAAAGCGAAGCCATAGTCCAATTGCAAGAACTGCTGTCCCTGCAAGCTGTAAGAACAAGGAAGCCTTGTTAAATAACACCAATACATTCACCCTTGCACTAGTAACAACATCAGAAGCAAACACAGGATATAGCTCTTAAAGAGGTGGTGACAAAGGACCAGCGTAAAAGGATGGGGATACCAAAACATGAACAAACTTAGCTCCAGACATGAGGCACCTCGTTGACAGATGCATTCATATAATATAAACTCCAATGCCACAGGAGAACAATGCCATTCTTGTTCCTTACTGAAAATATCCCAGGTTTAGCCAAGTGTCAGTATTTCCACTGACCCCTCCACCCATTGTTTTATTCTGGGTGGTTGCAATGACATTGCATGGCTTAGTGGTCTTAAATCTTCACACTGAAGGACAAGTGTATCACAAGAAAAAAGTGTCTTGTGAGGCCAGCTGGAAGTTTCAGTGTATTAAACAGACTGGTAAGAGTTCAGTGTACCATGGAAGGGAGTTCAGAAAGAGTGCTCTTCCTTGCAAAACAGGATAAAACTAATCCATTAAGTCACCAGACTGACAGCAAGAAGAAAATTCAGGCTGCTGGAATACCAACACTGCTGTGTGCTGATCCAGAACAATACAATCGAATTTTAGATAATATTTAGGTTTGTTTTGTTATCGTCTCTGCCTGTGTGCCTCCAGGTTCCTCTTAACATTGGTGCCTGTGTTTACAGCAAGTCGTTTTGTGTATAAATAGATTCTGGATTAAACATCTGGCAGAAGGCATTGGAAGAGTGTTGCAAGAAAGAGGGAATTGCATTCTGGTAAGACAAACACAGACAGCTTGCTTTGAACAGACCGATTCCTCTCTTAAAAAGAAAAAAACCCGGGACTGTCTAGCATATAAAAAAACCCCCAAACAAACAAAAAGAAGAAACCAGGACAAACTACTTTTCAGTTCTTCCTTTAAAGACCATTTAACTACCATAAAAGCTTTACAAAAGTGAGATGAGGACAGAAATCTCAAACATTGCAGCAGCCATTAAAAATTTAAATTTAAGAGAGAGCAGTAAGTTTACAAAGTCTGATGCTTTGGTCAGGCAAAGCATGCATGAAAAGAAAAACCCAACCAAAACAACAAAGCCTTATCTCTGATAAAAAGTTCCTTCTAGAAGGAAACAACATTCTTGGAACTGGAAAACATTTACTAATGTCAATTTTCAGTGAGAATATGGACAGCATTCCCACAGAAAGCATCCATGGATACACCCCTTCCACACCAACCCCTCTCTCTCCCCACAAGGAGCTTGAGAGTCTTCTCCCTGCTCTGGGAATGTTTTTTCAAAGGCAGCCCCAGCCTTGCTGGACTCCTCTAGCTGAGGTGTCACCTCCAAAAACAGGGAGGGCTTTGAAAATTCACACAAGGCAGAGGATGGAGCTAAGTGAGGGCTTAAGAGAAGGGGAAAAGCATCCCAACTGAAGTGCGAAGGGCTCAGATATCAGTGAAGAAAAGCAGGAGGCCAGGCGTGCCAGGAAAACCTGCATTTCTTGTATGGCAAGCACCTGACTCCCAAGCTGGCTCCAAAGAGGAGCTGCAGGGGTTTAGCTTCGAAAACAGATCAAGAGATACAGCACACAGAAAGAGTCAAATGCAACAGGAGGTTTCCAGACCTATGCAAAAGGCACTTTGTTGGTGTCATGGGTGCATAGGTGCAGGCTTACTCACAAAGCACACCTGCACATTCCTCCTGCTTGCCTTGTTAGGGCTACACTGACAAAATTAAAGTATGCTGAAGAACCTTGGTAGGACACAGTATGTCACAACAGTGTTATTTCAATTTATTGTGCCACAGCAGCACCCCAAGGGAAGGGAGAGGTGCCACAGGGGGGGCTGGCAGAGAGAAGAGTTGCTGCTCTACCTGCACTCATTGCTACAGCACCACTTCAAAGAGCCTTTGCAATCTCATCTCACTTCAGTGCCTCAGTTCAAAAACCAGAAGGGCTTAGTGATGGAAAAAACTCATGCACTGTCAGCCTACAGTCACCCAGTATTTAATAATACTCTCTTGGAGATTCACTTTCCTGGGTCATCAGTCTTCAGCTTTTACAGGAATCCAGAACGGCAGCATTAGGAGAAGAAACCTACAGCCTCTGCTTGTTTTGCTAGGAACTCGTGAATTGCAAAGCCCCAAGCCTGAACACACCCAAATTGTTCTCACCTACCCGTGTTTGTGGCTTGACAACCCCCAGTGTTTGAGTAGAAAGCTCAGGGGCAGCACTGCAAATGGTGCAGGGCACAGAAAAGGACTGTAAAACTAATACCCAGAGCTGATCCCTCAGCAGACCTTCAAGGCCAGAGTATTCAAATTGTGAAAAAACTGTCATACCACAATCTTGCAGATAATCTTAAAATTCCAACGAAAAGAGAAGGCTCAGTTATGACCTCTTTGAAAACAAACTAGTTGGCTAACATCAGGGAGAGATGCTGTACCTAATATAGCTCCTTTCAAGAAACCAACTTAACCCTTCCCCACCACCACCCAGAGTTATCTGGCATGTTTTCTCCTTGGAAAAGAAGTCACACTGTGAAAAAGTGAAGATAATGCCAAGGAGGCAAGAGATTTATGGGATCACAGAACAGTGATAACACTTAATGCCAGTGAACTGCTCCACAGGACTAAAAAACCAAGTAGAATTAAACATAAGTGATAATACTGTCTGTGGTAGACTAGAAATAAAATGCAGCTCCTTCTTGCAAGGATAAGTAACTTGTTGTCTCAGTTTCTTAGGGAAAGTAACCTTGTGTTCTTGGTTTGTGCTCTTCCTGCCCACAAAGCCCACTGAACTAAAAAAAGGCAGTTTTAAAGGAGAGGGCAAGGGAGTAATTTGAAGCTTCAAGTTTCCATCAAAATACAAGAGATGAGAACACACCAACACCAGCCTCTGAGGAAGAGGCAAGCACAGCCCAGAAGGCACTTGGCAGCACCTCTGACCAGTCTGGCACACCAGAGGCTGGTACAGTCACCCTTCTGCTCACCAATGCTATGCCAGCAGGTTTGGCAGCAGTGTTTTTCCTCCCTGGGAAAGGGATGCAAGCCCACTCACCTTGGCTGCATGGAAGCAGATCCCCAAAGACCTAGCTGTTGGGTTTTGATTTGTAAATCCACGTGTTTTCCCAGCTAACAAATCTGTTTTGTCATAGGAGTTGAGCAATATAGAGCATTTCTAAGCAGATCTATCCTGTGCCAAAATAGAAATTTAACAGAAAAAGAACGCCTCTGTTTCCCTGAAGCTAGTCACAGTTTTGCCAGGTTTTGCATACACAAAGAAAAGAGCAGGTTTGTGTGCTTATAAAACATGTAAGTAGTATGTTTTTGTAGTGACAAGCAGAGCAAAAGGAGATCAGAAGACAGTTCTTTTCAATCTGACCAAAACATGAAGTTAAAGGGGTACTACTCGCTCACTGTATTGGAAAAGCCTGTGACAGTGATTTTCCAGTAACAGTGTGTCTTGGCACAAGTAGGCTACAGACTTTCCTGCTCAAGCTAACCAAGCTTCCTTGTGTTTCCCCTAACACAACCCACACCTCATTTCGGCTCAGCTTCTCTGTTCTATAGCTGCAATGGACATATGCTAAGTGAGGATAAAACTACCTGGTCACTCCTAGTCCTATGAAGGCTTCTTAGGTTGTTTGCATCACATGCAAATATACCCCCCTTGCCTCAAAAGCTCATCTCTGTCTGTTGCAACAGGAAAAAAAACCCAGTTTTTTTTTGGTCTGTCTTCCTTTGTTACACAGCCTTGCAACCCTTCCTAGTGAACCTCAGGCACAGGACTTCCCTCTTCCCATCCCACCCCACACTCTGACAAGTGTCTTGTCCTAAGTCAGCCCTTTCCACTGCTCTGGTCCACCCCTTGCAAAGGACGTGGCTTTGCCTCCGGCCATATCTAAGGGTGTGTTCCCGTATCTATCTTTGATACTCTGCTTTCTTTTAGGCCTTACATGTGACAGCAGATAACTGACAAAGGAGCTGTACTACTGCAGGGGACACCCAGGATACACCTGAGATGAGAAACAAGCTGCCTATCCTGGAGGCAGGAGCCACACAGAACACTCTGCCTTCCTCCCCTCCCCATCCCTGGCTAAATGGCGCATGAGCTTGGACTCCAGCTCAGCACTGAATGCTATCAACCAATTCCCACTGCATTTTTATCTTGCCTCTAACACCCGCGGTTTCACAGACACGATCTCCTAGCAGAAAACTTGCTCAGAGAATCATTAGATTTAATGATACTGGAGTTTTTAACACATGTTAAAAACTTGAGCTTTTCAAGCTCATAGACAGCACTGTCAATTTCGTTAGCATGTCCCATAGAGCACAATGCATGACACTACTTCTGAAAGCTGGAAAGTTTTAAGTTTAACCACTGTTTTTTTCAAAGACCATTTTGTTCAGCCTCTTCTGACCTTGTCAACTTTATCCATCTTGAGAAAGGACAATCCCCAGACAAACACACCACTTGCTACAGACACCTTACAGCACCTTATCTTGCCAGGGACAGAACGACCTCTAAAGGGGCTCAAGGTCCGAACAGTCAGCAAGTCCTTAAAGCTGGCAGATAAAGCTTTGGGAGGAGGACACCCTCCCCCAGTATCCTCCAGCTTATCACCAGCCCTTCCTTCACTTCCACAGGGTGGAGGCATAGACAGGGAGGAAACTGGGCTCTGCAAGAACTCCTAATATTTGGATCACAGCCTGTAAAAAAAGAAAAGCCTCTGTACGGGGAAACTATGGGTTCTGCTATTTTAGCACATTCAGGCCAAGCTTACATACAACTTTTACCAAGCTCATGGCATTACCTCTAGCACAAGGTAAGTCAGTATGTGGAAATATAGAAGTCAATCAAAAATAAATACTACTTCCAGTGTTGTCAGCTAAGCATAGAATCTTATTAACTTTTTTCTTGAAGTAAGAAAGTATGTCAGGCTTGCATGACTGTTCCTTGCACGGGCTTTCCCCATGATGTGTCAAGAATACATTAAAATCTCAAAAACTAGCATCCCTTCAGTTCATGAACAGTCAAAAACTTTTACCTAAAAATCTGACTCTGCATAAGACAGACAACTAACTTCTTTCACACCGTGGGAGACAGTGAGCCAGGACCAGATCTATAACGTTGCAAAGCACATAGGCAAAGAAATTGAGAACATTATGAGTAGCAACAAACTGTGGTTCTGTCCTGTTATGTGCTGGTACTCTATAAATAAACCTCCCACAAACAGTGAGTACAGATGAGGCTCAACATCACTCTTAATTACACAATTAGCAATATCCACAACAGCACAGGTTTTCAAACTTCTGGAAAAAACAAGTTCCCCTAACAGATGTGCAATGAGTGCTAGCAGTTATACAAGAAACTGCAGCTAGTTTCAAACTCCTCTGGAAAAAAGTGGATTGGAAAGGAAGTATTTTCTTTCTGCTTAGCAAGTTTCAAGAATGTTGTGGCCTATGTTAATGTCACAGCATTTATTGCAATAAAATGGTCCTCCAGTACAGTAGGAAAAGCACTACAGAATTCCTGAGCCACTGCCAAGACTACTGCCCATTTCATACAAGTTCCTATTCAGAAGTTAGTCCACTATATTTGCAATTTAAATTGTAAATAGGAGCTAGGACTGCTAGAACTCTAAGGACAAGCAGCTTCACATCAGGTTTCTCAAGGCAACATACTCCAACTCAAGACCTGACTTCACAGCACCTAGTGGAGTCAAAACACACTGAACTGAGCCCAAGCAGTGTCTAGATTCATACACTGTAGTCAGCAACTAAGTCAGCTAGTTACAGAAAGTGAAAGCAACTATTTTCTGTTCCTTCTTATGTGCCTGCATATATACATACAAATATACACGTGTATTTGCCTGACCATACTGCAAGTCCTCTACTTAAGCAGGAAAAACCCTCTGAATTGCTACCAGCTGTTCTTGGTGCACACAGCCAGCTGAGATTATAGCTCATAAAGTCACAGGTAACTTCTAGTTACAGAGAGAAAAGAGTTCTTTAGGCCTGATTTTGTACATCTTGCTTTAGCAGACACTACCACAGACAAATATATTTGTTCATGAAACATGCTGGAGAGTGAAGAGCCAGGACAAGACAGTTGCCTAGTAGTGTGAAGTAGCAAGAAAGCAATTGCACAAAACCTCAACCTGAACTCCAACTGTATGCTGCAGCACTTTTTTGCCTAAAATGCATTAAATTATAAATACTAGCATCAGATGTCTTTGTATTCCACAGAAATCACGTGGGGAAAACCTAGTGTTAAACGATGCAAGCCCTCGCTTTTGTTCAGCACAGAAAAAACAGTGGGAGAACACGCAGGCGCTTGCCTGGCATGTGCCAAGCTGCTCAGGAGCCCAGTTTTCCCTAGGAAAAGACTTTGTCACCAGGGCCAACAAGCCTGAGCAAACCCTGTGAGTTAATGGAGCTCAGCTAGAGGCCGTTGGTTGGTCTTTACACATCTCAAGGTAATCAAGCATTGCTCACACTAAGGTTGTTCAAAGCCAACTTTGCTAAGACCACTCCACTGCTCAGGTTTTAGGCACTTAATGTGTTGTTTCCATTGACTTCCTGCCAAGCTCAAGCCAGCCTGGTGGAAAAAAAATAATCTTTAGTTCTGTATCAGCCTCAACACCTCCCTCCCTCACCCCAAAAATCAAACCCCAAGCTTCTAAAGGTCTGAACGGGTATAACTTTCCTTACAGAGCACACTATGCTGGAGATGCCAGGGCCAGCACCACCCACGACAAGACAGAGCTGTTTGCAAACCTGGGTGGGAGTACACCAGCCCAGGCAGGAGCAGCACAACAGCAGCAAGGATCTTGGTGCCTGCAGCAACACTTGGTCAGAAGAGAAAACACAGCCACCCCTCATTCCCACACCTCCCAGAGGGGACTGAATCACCTGACATACTGATCTATTCAAACACAACAATAAAGCCAGCCATTCCCTACAAGTGCAGTGCTTAACCCGACAAAGAAGCAACCAGGAGCCTCCCCCCACATGCCATTCAGGCCACAAGCACATTTTACTCAAAGCTCTGAAGTCACTAAAGTTTCAGATAACACCATGCTAGTCCCCAGCCTTACCAGCTGGGGAAAGGCCATCAGACAAGTTACCACCACAACCAAGCACAACAACCTACACAGGCCCTGCTCTGGAAGGGTTATTAATACAGGACAGACAGTAGTATTTCCCAGGACTGACCTCCCAGTTAGCCAACCTTTGTGTTGAGCACTTAAAGGTTGTGCAAAGACACAGACAGCACCTTTAGAGAAGAAAAATTAATGGAAGGCTTCTGAACCCCATGGTTAGCTAGGTTCCCCTTGATCTACCTACTCCACAACACCTGCTGAGGAGAAAGCACCACCACCACCCACCATCAGACTTTTCTTCTGAAATGTTCTCTTTCCAGGCTTAATACCCCAGAGTTCTTACTCCCTGGCTCTTTCAATACAGTTTGACTGTCTTCCTGGACAGTCATGATCCTACAGACCTCTAGCACATTTCACTCACCTCTTTCCAGGCTGAAGGATCCCAATTTACTTATAGCCCCTGATGGCAGAAACCCTCCTCTTCCTTTCCCAAACATTACTGATGGCTTTAAAAGTTTAAAAAAAGTTTTACAAGTTTAAAGCTGCTTCTCTGCGAGTGATGATCATGTTAACTATTGACCACATAGAATTGAAACTAAACCCCTTGGGACTGAAACTTAAAGTGGAAACAAAAGACAACTGAGGCCCAGGAAAAACGAAGAAACTCTCCTAGTCAGACTTACTTGGACATTTGGCAAGACCAGCAAAAAGCTCATTTGCAGCTTATACATCCAGATCAAAGAGAGGACACACAGACTTCGGGGGACATTCAGCACAGATGACCAGAGACCCTTAGTGAAGCCCCTCACGGACTTAATCCACATGCATAACCACTGTGGTGATACCGTAATTAGTTCAGAAGATCTGCTGATTTATAGATTATGTATAAACGTTCCAGGAAGAGCTTTGTAAATGTACATAACAGAACAAACTTCTGCTAGCCCAGCATGCTTGGTAGGTGCAGCAAACCCCTGTGGATCCAGCACCACAATAAAGGAATGTTGCTTCTTTGTGCTACACTGGTGTTAAGGAGGTTTATTCCTGATTTCAGTGACATTACTGAGCTTCACTGTGATCCTCTCAAGGCAGGCAGAAGACCATAGCAGCGTGCAGCACTGCAGGACACCAGCATACCATGGATTTATACAGCTTTAGGCATCATCTTCCCTCTTCTCTAGTCCACTTCTGAAGCTGGTTTTGCTCTGATGATGCTGAGCAACCACCCAATGCTTTTGTGAAGCCATCATAGATCCTTTTCTCCCAAGACTTCATTGCTCTGTGGCAGCAGCTGCCCTGAACCATCTAGTTCATAACTCTGGGCTGCTGCCTCCCACACAAGTTACTCGATGTCTACTTTTGGTGAGTCTCACCCTGCTAGGTCAGCATGCATGCATCATCTTCATCCTTCTGGATAACAGATGCCAGACAAGCACTGAAGTGTTACCTCACATGCTACTCCGGATGAGGTGGGACTGTATCACCATGCAGTTCACTCCTGCATACCAGCGCTGCCGGTTCTCTCCGCAACAGCAGAACTCCACCTCTTCTCAGCCCTGTCTTGGCTCAGTCAGCCATTTCATCCCTACCAGAATCTTACTCCAGGACTGCTTAGTTTTTCCAAGAGGCCTCAGATTTCCAGGAGACATTGAATAAGTGAACCAATACCAGCCAGTCCTTGTCTTCTCCAAGATTCAGGCTTTTCAAGGCTTCAAGTTAGCAGCTTTGAGGTCCAACTTCCCCTCGCATCAGCCATTCCATCTCCTCCAATGTCACATCTTCTATGTGTACACCAACTTCTGTTTCTACAGAATCAACTCTGTCTATTCCAGATGCACCATGTGTGCCACTCTCCATGTATCCCAGAACAGCACCAAGCCAAAACCCAGCCTCAAAGTCACTGCATTCCAGTCCTCTGGCACTTAGATGGATATTGAGTGTGTGTGGGGGGTACCTAATTGCACCTTATTTATATTCTCATTTACACTGTGTGACCCTGGAGAGGTGTTAATCAGCATTTGCTGCTGTTTCACCTCCTTCGCATATGAAGAGGTCAGTTTGAGCCTGTGCAGGATTCAGAGTTAAAGACAGATTATGGCACAAAAGTTCACCAAGATCTTCCCCAGTAAAAAAGTCCTGCAGAACATCACTCCCAGCTCTTTTAGACCTGGCCCAATTACTGCCTCTAAGGATGCCCTGATGAGCTCCCTGTTCCTAACATGTCTGAAGAGGGTTATGTTAGTTGTGTCTGCTTTTGCAAATTATTCCTAAAGCCTTTCTTTGCCTAACCTTACTGTACTTTTGTATTTGTCCCACCAGCATTTATGGATCTTTACAGCTTCAACTTTGAGAGTTTCCCAATTTTTGTTTAAATAACCTCCTATACCAAGCTGTTTCAGTCTTTCTGCTTCCTCTCACCCTTGCTCAAGCCTCTGATGAAGGCAAACACACAGCACTTAACACACCACTTACAGATACCTGCACGTTTCCTGCACACCGTTTAAAGTCCTCATCTGTCCCTTTGAAGCAACTTATTTTAAAAAAAAGTTCCTTTGCTCAATTTACTTCCATTACTTCATAGACTTCTCACATATCCAGTGTTGTAAGAAACATTAAAGCTTTCTTGTTAGGGTGGTTCTTATCCTCTAGTGCTGCCAGCCCCGGGACACCTTTCCTTGCATACTGTTCACTGAGGCCAAACTGCCTAAAAACACCCAAGATACCTCTGCTTTACTCCCCCAAAGAGGACATGAGGTTCATACTTGAAACTCCCCTTCAACAGTTTTGGCAGGGCACAATTACACGTGGTGAGCCTCAAGAGCCAAGGACTACTCTAGCCTGTCACACATTTAGCTCTGCCTAACACAAGCTACTTGCATTTTACTTTCTCTTAGGGCTTCCAGACACTTGCTGGGATACTCAAAGATGATGCATTCATCTCCCTTTAATTCTTTTTTCTTATTTTTTCTCTTCCTTTTCCCACATCCTAGCTGAGTACTGCCAACCCTGAATAAAGCCCCTTGGAAAGCCTCACGCCTCCTCTGGGCAACACCAGCACCCACTTTTCCTTCCCTCCACCCTGCTAACTGGTCAAGCCTGCATCCACACTTACTGAGCACCCAAAGGTGCAAGAAAAGCTTCAGAGCTTTATTACCATGACACTCCCAAGCAACAGGTACCTCCTGAGATAAACAAAACTGTGCTCCCTATTCTCAGCCCTGGGCCCCAGGGAACTAGGTGGTGACGATCAGGTTAAGAGCCTCTTGAAGGCAATGGCTTTGCCACAAGTATTTTTGTCCTGTAAAACAGTTTGTACAGAGTCTGCAGCTTTAAAACAAAACAAAACCAAACCCACAAAGCAAACCATGAATATTTCCATCTGTTTCAACAAGATGTTTAGAAACTGACTGACCTAGAGGTTTCAGCCAGTGCTTTGTTAGGCTTCTTAGGAGCTCTAACCCTCCAAACGTGACACTCCTGGGCACTCTCCTGGTGAGTCTCGGGTGGCACTGTGTGCTTTCCTGTGCCCTTGTCAAGTTCCTCCACACAACTTCCCTCAATTGCAGCCCAGTTCCATGTTCCTAACTTCGCTGAAACCCATAAATATTTACATTGGGACATCACACGTATTTCATCCCTCAGCATTGCGTCCTCCACTCATCCCACGTGCAATACCGCAACTGACTACAGAAGTTATTTCCCTCCGCAGCTCCAACTTAATTCCACCACGTCAGAGGGCGAACAGGACTCAGGCACACACTTCCCCACTGTGGCAAACAGCCCTGAGAAAATCCGTGTTTTGAACCTCACACTTGACACCTCTCCATGAGGCGCTCGGGGAGCTGCACCGCTCTCCACGGGTGTTTTTCCACGCTGAACACTGATGCCCACGCCCGAGCGAGGAGCAGCAGCCGCAACCTCTGAGCTCAG
>NW_008676600.1:0-328 GCF_000695815.1 Acanthisitta chloris | reverse complement strand
AGCGGAGCCACAAACTACACCCCAGGTGCGGTTCCAACTTGCGGTTGTTGTGTGCTCCGACAGATTAAACTCGTTCAGAATTTCCCCTGCGAGGAGCCGCCTGAGGCGGCAGCCACAGCCAGTTTCGACGCCGCCAGCCACAGACAGTTTCGACCGAGGCTCCCACCACGAGGAGTTCACACACACACACGCAACCACAAGCACTAAGTTAAGAGGAACCGGCTGATCCCGCGCACAGCTGAGGAGCGCAAGGCAGAGAGATGGATATTTTCTGGGCGAGGGTGGTGTGTGCTGCGGGGAGGCTCGGCCAGCACCCGCCGCGCGGTAC
>NW_008676599.1:0-739 GCF_000695815.1 Acanthisitta chloris | reverse complement strand
ATGCCCTGAGAGATCAGAGAGGATCAGTGCAGTCCCCAATAATCTCAATGGTTTGTAGAAACATATGCTAAAATTTGTAAGTGCACAAGCATATCTATCTATCTATCTATCTATCTATCTATCTATCTATCTATCTATCTATCTGAGCTTTCAATGACTCCTCTTTCTCATAGAATCATGAAATCAATAAGGCTGGAAAAGACCTCCAAGCTCATCAAGTCCAACCATTGACCTAATATTACCATGGCCACTAAACCAGATCACAAAGTGCCATGTCCACTGAGTTTATGAACCCTTCCAGGAATGGTGACTCCACCACATCTCTTTCACCATGATATACTATAATGTTACTGCGACTCTTTTACTGAATGTTGTAAATAAGTAAGATTGTGATATTGAACCTGATTCAGCAACTCTTATGTACTCTAATCCAATAGTGTGGGCCTCATAGAATCATAGAAGCCAGGAACGGGACCCCCTTCCACTAGACTAGGTTGCTCATAAAAACTGAGCCTTGAACACTTCCAGGAATGAGGCATCCACAACTTTTCTGAGAAACCTGTTCCAGAGTCACACCACCCACACATAAAAGAAATTCTTCCTTATGTCCCATCTAAATCTACCCTGTTTCAGTTTAAAACTGTCCTATCACTACAGGCTTTGGTAAAAATTCTCTCTCCGGCTTTCTCATATATTTAAAGCTTGCAATAAGGTCTCCTGGAGCCTCCTTCTGGCTGAA
>NW_008676598.1:0-628 GCF_000695815.1 Acanthisitta chloris | reverse complement strand
TCTATTTTCCCCAATCTGCTCCAATTTTACCTAAACCACCTCCATTTTCCCTAAACCACTCCAATTTTCCCCAATCCACTCTAATATCACCCAAACACCTACAATTTTCCCCAATCCACTCATATTTTCCCCAATCCACTCCAATTCTACCCAATCCACTCTATTTTCCCTAATCCACTGTCATTTTCCCCCAATCCACTGTAATTTTCTCCAATCCACTTCCAATTTCCCCCAATCCACTTCTATTTTCCCCAATCCACTCTAATTTCACCCAATCCACTCCAATTTTACCTAAACCACTCCTATTTTCCCCAATCCACTCCAATTTTCCCCAATCCACTCTAATATCACCCAAACACCTACAATTTTCCCCAATCCACTCATATTTTCCCCAATCCACTCCAATTCTACCCAATCCACTCTATTTTCCCTAATCCACTGTCATTTTCCCCCAATCCACTGTAATTTTCTCCCCCCACAATTTTCCCCAAACCCACTCATATTTCCCCCAATCCACTCCAATTCTACCCAATCCACTCTATTTTCCCTAATCCACTGTCATTTTCCCCCAATCCACTGTAATTTTCTCCAATCCACTTCCAATTTCCCCCAATCCACTTCTATTTTC
>NW_008676597.1:0-1155 GCF_000695815.1 Acanthisitta chloris | reverse complement strand
GGAAAACAATTGTCTTTTTGTCTTCAAGTGCCTGACTACCAAGAACTTCCCTTATGTAGGTGCAAATAACTTCCTGCACAAGGTTATAATCTGTGCATAGGTGATGATCAATATGATCAACAACTGTTGGCACAGTGTATAAATCAAGCTGGGAGAAAATGCTGTGCCAAGAGCCGGAAGGGTGTAGAGACACAAGGAAGGAGAGACAGCAGTTTTTAACACAAAATTTCCAGAAACACGAGTGTGGAGGTAGGAACAGAAAGACACTGCTATATTTGTGTGTCTGAGTGCATGTTCCTGTACAAATATTGAAGTTCAGCCACATAAATGCAGGGCAGGACCAGAAGAACTAGATCTGAATAGCAGTATTTGATTTGACTTCCTAGAATTTAAAGGCCAAGTTTCAGGGCACAAATTTCCTCTTTATGTGGTGTCCCAGATTGTCACTTTGCAGTGGACTGAAAGTAACACCAAGTTTGTGAAGAGCACTAGCAGAACTGGATGATGGAGCATGGATAATTTCTGACCTGTACAAAAGAAGAGCTTCAGACTGTTATCAATGTAGAGAGCTATCAAAAGAATGTAACTTGTGCTGCTCTTGTCATGGTATTGTATCATAAACACCTGCATGGTTGTCCATACCAGATGTGCTTGGATTTGGTTGTCTCTACAGAAGTAGCTTTAGTCGTAAGATCTCAAAAACTGAAAGAAAATTCAGTCTGATAGTGACAAATCTGCCCCCAGCTGCACTGTCACAAACTCTTTACCAAACAAGTCAATAGTTTGGAGTAGGTTCTGCAACCCCAGGAAGCATGCTATTCAGTTTCCCAAAGCAGAATTACTTGAGAGATCAAATATTTTATACTCTCATTGTCCTACTTGTTCTCTCACACAACTAAAAAATGCCCTGAGAAGCTGTGGATACCCCATCCTGGAAGTGTTCAAGGCCACATTCAAAGGGGCTTGGAGCAACCCTGGCTAGTGAGTGGCAGCCCTGCCCATGGCAGGGGTTGGAATGAGATGGTCTTTGAGGGTCCCTTCCAACTCAAACCAAACCACCTTGTGATCAGTATATAGTATGTTTATTATGTAAAAACTGAAGTAAGAAAATAAATTATATTTAGCTCAATTTTTGTAGTTCTTTATGGGAGCAGA
>NW_008676596.1:8165-8435 GCF_000695815.1 Acanthisitta chloris | reverse complement strand
GCCGACCGACAGCACCCGCCGACCGACGCCCAAGGGAGCTGCTCAAGAACTGCAGTCACACGGGCAGACAAGAGACCTAAGCAGCAGCAGGGTGTGATCACCAGGGTACAAGCCCGAGGAGATATCCCACTACAGAGAGCTGCAGAGGTGCTCAGAACACAGAGCTAGGAGGTGAGAAACCAAGGAACACACACAGACATGGCCACAGCTGCAGGTCCTGTAAGCAAAGTGGCAGGAGGCCCCTCTGCGCGGGGGGGACGCCGGGGGGGG
>NW_008676596.1:0-7986 GCF_000695815.1 Acanthisitta chloris | reverse complement strand
AAAGAGTGCTTCCCACCTCTCAGCATGTATACAGGTTAACAAATCATGTGAAATAGTTAGATTTCATGCACTTTAAGTAGATTTGTAAATCTCTATCACAGGACTTTACTGTGCAAGGATTAACAGTACTTTTCTGGTGGGTTTGGTTTTGGGTTTTTACTCACACCTGATGGATGTGAATACACTCTAAGTGTAATTGATGGTTTCGGAGGTCTCAGTTTTGAGAACTGGATTCTGAGTGAAAAACAAAGGTCACCTGTGTTCCCACGGAGACACTCAGGGGGCTTACACATGGCAGGGCCTGCTTGCTGCTGTCATTCCTGGATACTTCCTTTTCCAGGAAGCCTGGATGTCTCTGGTCAAATGCACAGAATATTAGTAACAAGAACTCACAAGACATTCCCAACAAAACTACTGCCATAACTATTGAACACACGTATCTCTCTCTCTGTCAAGCTATTCCTACAAAAGTAAAACTATTCCTATACTTCAACTGAAGTATTTTTGCAACTTTTTAACCTCATTTTGTAGTATTTTTGTCATATAAAACACAAAAATTGTAAAGTTATTGCAGCAATTTCCAAAGTTGCAATTTTGCACCTCCAGCAATAAACTGCATTTCCATTTTCACTAGAGCTGACAGGTGATAATCACCACTGTCACCACCCTCATCCAACAGTATCTCTGCCTTTTGACTTAACTCTGGAGCCCATGAAGAATCAAAGCTGACCACAAAATAAATCAGGTTTCAAGCTGCCAGGCCTTACACTCTTGTCTCTGTGCAACACACACCGAGTGGATCTGCCCAGCCCAGAGCCCGAGCTGCAGCCTGTGGGAGCCCTGAACCAGCACTCCACACCTCAGGCACGAGGAGACTCTTCTCCCCAGCCAACCTCTTCTCTCTGCCCTCCTTCCCTGCCTCCTCTTCAAACTACACAAACATGCGACACATTAAAATTCTGGCAGAATTTGCTGCTTCCTGAACCCGTGTCCCCTCAACTCCCTTTTATATAAATCTTTCCCCACGAAAGGTCACATGCCATCTCTTGCCTGCCCTTGAAATTCCAAAAGGGAGTTGTTAATGCAACTTACATTCCAAATTAATGAGAACTGCGATAAACTCTGTCTTTTTGCTTACAAACCCCTGATAAAAATGCATTTTGGGGCTGAGTATTGTTAACTGTACATGCAAAGCTCTGGATGGAAGCACTTTGGTCATCCCTTCCAGGCCCGCGAAGGAGCAGCTGACAGAGCCCAGAGAGAGCATCAGCAGCTGTGCACAGAAAACACTTGAGCACACAGATCCCACAGGCAAAGGTGAGACACTGCAGGTGTTCACGGGACACACCTCGGCGCAGAGCTCGGCACACGCTGCCACGGGCAAGGCAGAGCACAGCCCTGCGTGTCCTTCCCCTCCAAACTGCACAGCACTGGCAGCACCCACTGAAACCTGCTGGGAACTAACCCCTCTCCATGTCCAACCTCTTGAACAATCTGAAAACAGCAGGAGTGTTAAACTCTTCTGGTCCCTTTGAGGAAGAGCTCTTCATGGAAGCACAAGGGCAGCCCATGTTCCACCTCGTGTCTCCATTTGCAAAAGGAAACAGGAGTGTACCTGAGGTCTCCCCACACCTTTAAAAACCAACACTGCAGAAATCCTGAGGCCAGAAGACAAAACAGTATCACAGAAAATAGCCCCATTTTGACTCAGTCCCTATACAGAAGTCAGAGCTGAAACCAGAGCCATCAAGAGGCCAAAGGAGAACATGTACCACCTACAAAGAAAAATACATTTGATAGGCTTAAAACACATGGCATTAAGTTCTAAAAAGACCTGTCCCACCCCATTATAACACAATACAGGCCATGTGCACCTTCAAGTCTGAGGCAGCCTGGACAGAGACCTTTCAACACAGAGCATTTAACTCTGAAGGATTCCACTGCAGCCCCAGGGCCACAAAAGGCTGCCCAAGGAAGACAAAGACAGGCTACCCACGATGACCACAGCCACTGCTTGCAAACTGGCACAACCCCCAGGCAGTCCATCCCAACCAGGGCACAGAAACACAGGCAGCTGGAATGAGACAGACCTCCTGGAGACTTGCCACACTATCAGGGATGCAACAAATACTAGGATAAGATGAGCCTCAGGCCCTTTTCCCTGTAAACAGGAAAATTTTGTTGAACTTAGAAGAAAAAAAAAGTAGCATTTAAATCTTCCCCCAAGTGTACTGGCAGTACTAGTCAGGACTACCTGACATACTCGGACAGTCCAAAATCCTGAATGCCTCAGCATTCTTTGGATTTTGGTACCTCTGCAATTCGCAGAGCCATTAACCCATCTCATACACAGGGGAAGGACACACAGAAAGGGATCTACACCCCATGCATGTACAAAAACAAACCACCCAGATCTTGGGCTGGCACCTGATTCACAGGATCATCCTTCCCACTGTGCCCACAGAAATTCTCCTCTGTGGCTCAGCAGCCTTTGTTACTCCTGGGTATCAGAAATCATTGCTCTGCTCCGTAAATAAAGGAGGGAAAATAGTCTAACTTGCACTTCAGCTAAGTTAAATTAGGCAGGAGCAGGGGGAATGGCAATATATTCCATATCTCATTCCACGGAGCCAACTGGTGTTTCTGCTGAAAGGAGAGTAACAACCGCTATTCAGTGAAGAAACCCCTAAAACAGGTTAGAAAAGCCTAAGGAAAATTCACATTTAGGGGTGAACTTAATCCACTGAAGATGAAGTGAAAGGAAATGGATGGAATGGAAATGGATGCCAAGTGAAAGGAAAATGGATTAATACCACAAAAAGCAGAAGAGGAAGGAAACAGATAAAAGGTAAGCATGGGCAGAATGAAGAAGAGGGAATGACCAGGGATGTTACACCCACTCCCACGGTGAGATGTGTATTTTGCTCCCTCCCTGCTCAGTATGGCTCAGCACAGCAGCTCTGGCTGGCAGCACATGGTATGGTTTGGTCAGCCAGGACTCCCAGCATCACCCCTCCAAGAGGCTGCTCAGACCACATGAAACCAGTGTTCTCCTTGGGAAACTTAGTCATCCTGAGACATCCCATGCTTGAGAACAAAACCCCCATGACCAGTGGCAATGACCTTGCTGATATTTTTCAACTGCAAGTTCTGTAAAATGTTACTTCTTTTTGCTGTCGCTGCATCTCTGAGAGCTCCTGCAGGAACTTCCACTAGAGCATCGACTGTCCCTTACAAAGCTTTTCTGTCCTACAGCCTATGAAGGTGTCAGTTCCCACTGAGGAACCTTTCAGTACCATCATCCTCCACCTTTCACTAGGATTTGAATTCCCCCAAACCGTCCCCTGGAGAAGCAGCTGGGCTGTAACAGCTAGAGACGTCCGGGACACAGCACACTGCAGGACAGACACTGCCTTTGCTGGGTGGACAGTAACAGGGCTTGGAAAAGTCTTTAAAAAAACCCACAAAACCAGACAAGAAAGCACCAGTGAATGTTAAATCCTTTTCAAGTAATTCCCTATCCAAGGGCTGAGACAATACTCAAGTAATTGGAAAAGCACTTGGGCAGCTGGCAGGGAGAAAGTTTCCTGCTCGGGGACAATTCCCCTTCTTGTCTGCAAACAAATCATTTTTGCCAGCTTCTAGATAGGAAGGGAAGATCAGACTTCAAAATAAGCACTGGATGTGAAACAAACAGCCTTTTGAACACACCCACCCGAAAAAAGACTTCCCAGCTGCCCTGGAAAAAATGTTTTTATTTATTTTCACGGAAGGTATAAAAATCAGGATGACAAAGCCCTACTCAGCTTTGTACTCTGAATCGACGTCTCAGAGCTCCTCAGACTGCCCACAGCCACAAAAACAGGAGTGAGCTTCTTACAAGGGCACGTGGGGATTGGACCGAGGGAACGGCTTCAAACTGGAAGCAGGTTTAGATATTGGGAAGAAATTCTTTGCTGTGAAGTGCTGAGGCACTGGCACAGGTTACCCAGAGAAGCTGTGGATTCCTCACCCCTGAAAGTGCTCAAGGCCAGGGCTGAAAGGTGTCCCTGTCCACGGTGGGGTGTTGGAAGGAGGAGACCTTCAGTGCCTCATCCAACCCCAACCACTCTAAAATTCTGCAGCTCTTAAGGAGAGACAAGGGGAAGCAATGCAAGAACACACTGGTTTAAATACAGAAAGTAAAGGAAGTAAAAATGTAAGGCTCAGATTTTTCTACTCTGCCTACTAAAAGCATCATTATCTCGGACCATCAAAAAGAGAGACTGTTCATTTTCGAAGCCTTTGCCTACTAATTTCTCTCCAGCCTGGCAGCTGCACTCAAGACGACACTTTTTTGTGCCAGATGTCAGAACACAAAATTAATGTTTCGCCTTGTAATGTACTTTCCATCACAATATCAAACACTCCTAGCAAAGCACAGCTGACCTGCCCTAACAGGGACATCTCCATTTCCCACTCGGTGAAAGACTCATTGCTCCAAACCACAAGTGGCAACACTAGAGCTGCTTACACATCTCTGGAAAGTCTCCACCAAGGGGTGTAAGTCCCTGAGTCCCCACACAGATGAACTCTTACAAGAGCCGTTTGGATTCATTAGTACTATTGCCACAGAAAACAATCCTTACCATAACCTGTTCTCGGCTGTGGCCTAACAACAGACATTCTTCAAACTTTCACAAACAATTCTCTCCAGTTGTGTGGTATTCCTGAGCAGGCCACACTTAGAACACCCTTCATTAACGCCGAGGAATTCGGTGGAATGACAGGCACTAGATGGTGATTCTCCAAGAGCATTTGTGGTTATGCAGTAGTTCTGCACAAGCCAAGAACACTCTCACATGCTTCTGAAGTCCTGCCAGGATGTAAATTCAACGACCTAATACAAACTCTAACTCATAGAAAGCCTCACAGTTCGGTTACTTGACAGAGAAGGCAAAGTACTGGGACTGAAACAGACTTGTACACTGCACACAAAATGTCAGGAACGGCAGAGATGGAGTAACTCTGCAGAAGTTTACTACCCAGAAGCAGAGCCTGATCACTGCTCGTGCAGTGTGGATACCTTCTCACCATTCTAACACACAGTAAGAAATGCATTCAACAGCCTGAAATGTAATGTGCATAAATACAGGTGAAAGACCACAAGGCTAAGCAAGGCCTTGTTGAATTTTCTCTGCCCTTTCACACAAAAATAGCAAAAGGTTCAAGTATCAAAATTTTCTCACCTATATTAAAATAACAAATTTTCAGTGACACACCTTGTCCTTCTTTGGGCTAGAAAGATTTTCAGCAATGACACCAGAAGAGTGCAAGTATGGCCAGACACCCTGATACAATCAGGACTGCATCCAGGAGGGTTTGGCTGTGCACTAATTTAGCAGCAGAACAGCTTGCAGTTGCTGTAGGAAGGAAAACAGACTGATACCCCACTGCCAACACTGCAAGGAGAGTCTGCTGCTCACGGGTCAGGAGCAGAACATCTCCAGCGTCCGTGTCGGGGTCTGAAGCTCCCTCTGGGTGAACTGCTGGCAGGTGAATGTTCATGTACCTATGCCAAGGAACAATTTGCTTGTTAAAACAGAAATGACTACATTATGTTACCTGTCATTCTACTAAAAGGCAATGGGGCTGCCCATCTTTTCCAGGAGCCCACAGCACCGATGTCAAATGTCCTTTCTAAGCAAGGCCACAGACCTTGCACAACACGACAGTGAAAATGAGCTCCCCAGCTCCCATGAAACACATCTGATGTCACTGTTTCTGGAGGATTCTGGGAAGTTCAAGTGCCGAGCAGTACTATCACAACAAACCCGAACAATGCTGACCCACTCACCAAAGGAATGCTTGACAGAGGAACTCAGAACGATTCCAGACACTTCAGAAGTCATCTGAGGTAACTTTTGGTACAATGAGTCACGTAAGATAAATGGGTCATCTGCTTCAGAACGAAGACATACTGATGTGCCGTGGTACTGCAGCCTGGGATCGGGTTTAGGGGATGCAGCAGCTCTGCTCCCTCGGGATTCAAGAACACATCCAGTCACTTCACAGCTTGCACTGCTACAGCCTTGGAGCTTCTGCACAAGAGCTAACTGCACAGACCACTACAATCTAGGTCTCCTTTAATAACTCCTGAGGAAATGTCCCGAAGACAACTTGGAGAAAGAAGGAATTCTCTATGGTTTCAGTGGGCAAGAAGTCAAAGAAGAACAGCTTGGTCACTTCAGGAAAGCAGCGTGAAACAATCTGACAGCACAAGTGCACTGAGGCAAAGGAACAAATGCCTCAGCTGAAATGAGCCTTGAGCTGCAAATACTTCTGAGCCTGGAAAGTCTAGCTAAGAAGGGGGATTAAAGCACTTCCCTGAAAACCAGGTATTCCCCATTCGCTCTGCGAGCAGCGAAGTAACAGAACTCCAAGAGTTTCAGGGACAGAGTGTACTGGGTCTAGTTGCAGTGAGGTTCATTTCCTCCCCAGCAGCCTGTACAGTGCTGCAGACACACCTGAGGCAATGCTGACAGCCCACAGTTCCAGCTGTCACTCAGCAGTGCCTGCCTGTCAGCCTGTGACACCCAGAGCCCCTCGGGCCCAGGGAGACAGTCAGTGCCTTTCCAAAGGACAATCCTCCAGCGTAAAGATCTTGAGCATTTAGTCTTGACAAGAGATGAATGGTGGAGCACCTTAAGGTCTCTGTCTCTGTGGGAATAGGGATACAACACATGGGGAGCACGAGCCCGAGTCAGTTCTCCAGTTGCAAAAGAATAATCCGGGAAGCCAGAATATCTTGGAAAAAGAACAAATATGGAACAACTTTCTGCCACTCTGCAAAGAAAACAGCTCACAGCTACAGAACACTCCATCTCCCCAAGGAAGGGACGTGCCAGATGAATTCCAGCTAATGTGTCCATGTGTTTTCTCATTCTCCACACATGGAGCATGAATGTTCCATCCACAGAGTCTGTAAAAGGAAAATATTCCCTGTCCTCAGGTCTGCAAGTGTAAGTGGTGTGTTCAAATTCAAGTGGGCTACATTCAAACACAGAACTAAAATTCTGCAGCGCTTTAAATGAAAAATGCACTGCAAGAAAACACTGTGACTGAAGGTCTCGGGAAGACTTCCTTCTGTTTAACTCGGGGAAAACTACATCAACTGCACCCAAGTGGACTTTCTACCCCTCTGGAGTGAAGGGCAAAAAGAAGTACAACCAGGGACAACTGTTCTGTACTGGCATTCTCTGTTACTTTCTGTTCTCATTTCTGAACCCTACAAGAATTGCAATAGTGAAGCAGAACCAGATGTATCAGAGTAAGTCCTTTCATTCTGGCACACTCAGGCAAAGTCTGCTTTAAATGACTGAACCTTAAACATTTAACTTGGGAGAGCTGCCCACTTAGCAGTGACAAGCTGCAGCCACTCAGAGAACACTTTAAAAAAAAAGCTTAAAAAAACTCCACACACACAAAACCAAAAACAAACAAAAAACCCCACACAAAAATTAAAAAAAATAAACTGAGGGGGAAAAAAAGCTAGTCTAGGAAAGAAACTGAAGCCAACACTCCACTCTTACCTCCCAAAAGGAACTAAATGAAAACTGCAACTGTTTCAAAGGAAAATCTCTGGGCAGGAGTTGAACTGTGGAAAGACTACCCTAAAATTCTTCCAGAAGTAAGTATCACCTGTAGCTCAAGAACATTGACTTGCGCTAGAATCATCTCAAACTCTAAGCTGTTAGTCCAAATATGCTGAAAAAACGTGAGTGCCTCAAATTCTTAATGACTTAGAAAATCAAGGATCGTCTCACTTTTGTATCTAACCATATGCACATACCGCAAGACGGTGAAGACCTGTGGCACATCTGCTTTGGTACCACTGAAATCCTCTATTTCCAAACCCAAACTAGCACACTCCAACCCCCGGGCCGTGGCTGTGCCTGCAGCAGGTGCCCCAGCACTGAGGGGCACACCTGGGGGCACTCAGCACCC
>NW_008676595.1:0-494 GCF_000695815.1 Acanthisitta chloris | reverse complement strand
TATCCTTTTATGCCTAATGTGGCTAGGAAAAGGTGTGAAGTGCTGCTGACTTCAAAAGATATTTTTTTAATTTCTACACCATTCAATAACTAGTAAAGGATGCAACATCTAATGGTAAAATACACTAGGAAATGGTTCTTGCTAGAGGCAAGCAGAATTACTTCAGCTAAAACACTCTAAGATCATTGAGTCCAACCATTAACCTGTCACTGCTGGAACCCCTAAACCCTAAACCAGATCTTTCAGTGTCAGATCCATATGCTCTCTGGAGACTAGTCGTTTAGGTCCTGTGATAAAATATATGAAGAGAGAGCAGTGTAGAGTAAGGAAAAACTTAGTAAAACAAAAGCCAGAAAACTATCCTGTTTAACCAGAGTTCTTACCTGATTGTGTGTCCAGCACTTGTCACGTGCAGGTACAGTGAGCGGTGCAGTGGTACTGAGTCCTTAAGAGGTTGTGTACAAGTGGCTTTAGGCATTTGTGCAGTGAATTCC
>NW_008676594.1:497-720 GCF_000695815.1 Acanthisitta chloris | reverse complement strand
TGGGACTGCCTTGGATTCCCTTGGAATTCCCTGGAATCCCTCTGGAATTCTCTTGAGTCCCCTTGGAATTGCCTTGGACCCCCTGAAATTCCCTGGAGTCCTCTGGAATCAGACTGGGGATACCCCAGACCCTGCAATCCCTCTGGAATTCCATTGAGTCCCCTTGGAACTGCCTCAGACCTCCTGAAATCCCCTGGAATCCCTCTGGAATCGGGCTGGGACT
>NW_008676594.1:0-411 GCF_000695815.1 Acanthisitta chloris | reverse complement strand
CCCCTGGAATCCCTCTGGAATCAGACTGGGAATATCCCAGACCCTGGAATCCCTCTGTAATTCCCTTGAATCCCCTTGAAACTGCCTGGGACCCCCTGGAATCCCTCCGGAATCGGGCTGGGAATCCCCCAGACCCTGGAATTCCTCTGGAATTCCCTTGAATCCCCTTGGAACTACCTCAAACCCCCTGAACCCCCCAGAAATCCTTTGGAATCCCTCTGGAATTCCCTTGAGTTCCCTTGGAATTGGAATCCCTTGGAAGCCCTCTGGAATCCCTTGAATCCCCTTGGAACTGCCTCGGACCCCCTGGAATCCCTCTGGAATCAGACTGGGAATCCCCCAGACCCTGGAATCCCTCTGGAATCGGAATCGGACTGGGAATCCCCCAGACCCTGTAATCCCTCTGGAATT
>NW_008676593.1:0-268 GCF_000695815.1 Acanthisitta chloris | reverse complement strand
ACAGGAGATCAGGGCACCCCAAACCCAGCACCCCCCCCGGGCAGCCCTGGGGGACAGGAGGTCAGGGCACCCCAAAACCAGCACACAACCACAGGGCACCCCAAAACCAGGACCCCTCCCCTGGGAGAGTACCCCAAAACCAGGACATTCCCCTGACAGCCCTGGGGGACAGAGCACCCCAAAACCAGCACATCTCCCCCAGGAGGGCACCCCAAAACCAGGACCCCCTCGGGCAGTCTGGGGGGACAGGGCACCCCAAAAGCAGCAC
>NW_008676592.1:0-478 GCF_000695815.1 Acanthisitta chloris | reverse complement strand
TACAAGAAACAGTTGCTAAAAATCTTTCTTTTCAACCACATGTACCCACTACTATTCCCTCTGGCAAATTTAGAAAAGAGATGCCTGAACTTGAGGAAAGTGCCATAATGGACCTGCTTTTAAGAAGAATCTTGAATGCTCAGGTTTAGAAATATGTGGAGCCCAGAGTTTATTTACATCTGCAGTGGGTTGGTGCTTACAGAGAAGTATGTGAAGCCAAACTATCTGTCGCTTTTGGAGCTCTTGCTACCACAGGTGGAATAAGAACGGGCACTTTTGATGGTTATCACTCTGAAATACACAGAGCAGCTGACTGAAATGTAAAGTAGCTTCAATAATATTATGAGAAAGAGCCTAAATCTATTTTCAGTGAGATCAGGTTGACCCCAGTGAATAAAAAACCACCCCCTGGAAGGGCATTGGGGTTTGCAATTCCATTTTGATGGAGCACCAATCCATTAGATGTTGACTATGGCTC
>NW_008676591.1:1085-1507 GCF_000695815.1 Acanthisitta chloris | reverse complement strand
AATGTATCTTTGTGATTTGTTTTTCCTGCCCGTTGTTCCAGGGGAGAGGGAGGATTTGGGAGCCGCACTCTGACTTGTATCCTTAAAAAGAGATTAGGGAAATATTTCAGTGTACATATATCTTAGTGTGTCAAGTAGAGGTTTTTCTTTCCTCCCCCCTGTGTAACAGTGTGTATACATAGGCAATAGGAATTATGAGTTTGTTTGGAAGGATAAGTAAGTTAGTAGATACAATTTTATAGATAGATAAGTAAGTTAGACGATGTAACTTTATAGATAGATAAGTTAGTAGATACAATTTTGTAGATAGATAAGTGACTTAGTAGATACAACTTTATAGATAGATAAATGGGGAAAGCAGGGAAAATTAACTTAGTATTTTTAAGTCTTGTGTTATTACAAATTGTTTTAGTTATAGCTAC
>NW_008676591.1:0-708 GCF_000695815.1 Acanthisitta chloris | reverse complement strand
CCTGGAGATGGCTGAACACCTCCTGTCTTCGGGAAGCAGTGAATTAATTCCTTGCTTTGCTATGCTTGTGTGTGCAGCTTTTGCTTTCTCTATTAAACTGTCTTTATCTCAACCCATGAGTTTTTGTAGCTTTTACCCTTCTAATTCGCTCCCCCATCCCGTTGTTGGGGGAGTGAGTGAGAGGCTGTGTGGTTCTTGGCTGCTGGCTGGGGTTAAACCACGACAACACCCAGCAATGAAGATCCACCCTCACAGCAATATTTGGTTAACAATTGCAAAAGAAATCAGGCAGGAAAGCTTTTGTCTGTCACTAGCCACCCCTGGTGATCCGTTTAGAACATGCTTAATTGGCACTCCTATTATGGACACTATGAAATTTGTGAAATTTTTTAATGTTGAACCTCTGCTAAACGTGAATGTTACTCAATGGTGTTGTACAAGCTATGATTGTTCAAACTGCGTAGGTCGAAAACCATGTCCAAAAATTAACCCAGCTGTTTTAACCACAGACATTATTAAAAACCTAAATCGGATATTATCCATTGACCCCCAAGAATTAGATTTATTAGGATCGATGAGAGGAACATATAATAATAGTGGCATAAACCAGACAGCTTGTGTATTTTTTTGAGCAAAATGGTATTCACACCACAGCCAGTATGGCAGAGGAAATTGGTCAACAGGATACAAAAATTTAACCCCTTCTAC
>NW_008676590.1:0-10793 GCF_000695815.1 Acanthisitta chloris | reverse complement strand
AGAAATCCTCCTGGATCCTGGTTTGGGATGTCAGCCATCCCTCTGCCCCCTGTTCCCTCAGCCACAGCATTCATCCCTGGAGGATGCTGGCACAGGGAATCACTCAAAAGCTTCAAAGGAAGTTAAATGAGGCCAAGGGGAGTAGATGAAGTGGTACCTCATGTCTCAGCCATCCCAAGGGTCTGAACCAGAGCCCACCCACCCCTATGATGCTGCTCTGCCCTGGGCAAACGGGTACCATGCGACCAAATTCCTCCACCAGCCAGAGATAGGAAACCAGGTAGGAGGAGAGACTTCAGGGAGGGGCTATCAATTTAGTAAAAGCTTGATAAATGCTCCCACTACCTTAATTATCCCAGGAGCAGTGATTTAGTGCCTAAGAGGGAAGTGTCTGTTTCTGGGTTTTGACAGTAAGTGCTTGTGCATCCCAAATTACCCATTAGGAATTAATAAAGGAAATGGAAGTTAAATGATAATCATCTCTGTACAGGGCCTAAAGGGGCTCCAGGAGAGCTGCAGAGGGACTTGGGACAAGGGATGGAGGGCAGGACACAGGCAATGGCTTCCCACTGCCAGAGGGCAGGGACAGATGAGATTTTGGGAAGGAATTCCTGGCTGTGAGGGTGCTTTAAGGCCCATCCAACCCAAACCATTCTGGGATTCAATGCAGGTCTCCTTGCTTTTTGCAGGAGGTGGAACTAGATGCCCTTTGAAGGTCCCTTCCAATCCAAACCATTCCAGCATCTCAGGACTTTGCAGCAGCAAAGGTTCACTGGAATCAACCCCTTACAAACTTCTCTCCTTCTGTGTTTACAGACATAGAAAGATTTCTCATTCCTGAATCTCAAGCACCTCCTACTTCTCCCTTTTACTACCATATACATTCCTCATTTATGTTATTGGGATCAGGCAGAAATGAACGAGAGAATGTGAGAAAGTGCATTACACTTTTCCAGACACTTCCTGAAAGAGCTTTCCCCTAAAAACTGAGACTTTAAACATCACAGATCTCTGGCTACGCCAGTAAATATTGACAGAAATTTGTCAGCAGAGATTATGAGTCAGCTCTGGCCTTGGATTTACAAAGCAACTTCTCATTCGTTTATTAAAAGCAATAATCCCTGTTAGTCTATAACACACAGGCTCAGTGCAACTGCAAGAGCAGATGGAGTCATTTAATGCCTTTAAACTGTTGGACTGGTGACAGGTAGGCCATGGCATCAGAGCCCAGACCTCCATCTGCTGCTCACATACCTTCACAGAGAGGCAGAGGTGACATGAAATCTGGGTCTGCAGAGCATTTTTGGGACCGAGTGTGTGGAAATAGCAAAGGCTGCAGGTCATAGTCCACAGGCAGCAAGAGAAAACTATGTCACACAGCAGGACTGGGTCACTATTAATAATAAAAGGGCTGTTTCGTGGCTGAGCTCTGCTCTGGTGTCGTGGAATGAAGCAAACTTGGGTGTTGAAAGGAGTAGTAGTCTCTTTGCTGGTTTTTCCTCATTGTGCTGGAATACTGGTTGGGGCCTAATCCATCCCTTCTGCAGTGCATTAGCCTGAGAAACCATGATGCTGAATTTTGATGAGACATCACATTCACCCTGTGTTCCTAAGAGCTTGTCAGTACCTAAAACTCTGTTTTTAAACCATTTGACTAAGCCCCTTCCTTTCCCTGCCTTCAGTCTCCTGTGGTATTATAATCTGAGTTTCCTTCCCAGTCTCCCAGGGCTGACAAGACTTTAATTTCTAATTTAAAAGCTGAGATAACATTTATTATTAGGAAATAGGCTTGGCTGTGAGTCTGTGAAGCTTCTTTGTGCAAAATGAGTGAGGAAAGGGGGTAAAAATGTCTGTTTTCATTTCTGAGACATTTCCCTATAAAACATGGGAACATATCTTCCTACATGGGTTCAGCTGATGAATTCATCATCTCTGAACTCCCATAACTTGCAAATCACAGAATCAAGAAATGGTTTGGGTTGGAAGGACCTTAAAGATCATCTCATTCCAACCCTGTCATGGCAGGGACACCTCCCACCAGCCCAGGGTGCTCCAACCCCATCCAACCTGGCCTGGAACACTCCCAGGGATGGAGCAGCCACAGCTGCTCTGGGCAACCTGTGCCAGTGCCTCAGCACCTCACAGGAAACAATTCCTTCCTATCTAATCCAAATCTCCCTTCTTTTAACTCAAAACCATTACCCCTTGTCCTACCATCAGAACAAACATTCATCAAAATGCATCTTCCCTTAATGATATTTTCTGCAGCCACTTCACTTTTCCACTCCATAAAACCACATTTCCCTTGGCACGTCCATGTAAAACATCCTTTTCCATGAGGTTCCAACCTGCCCTTCTCTGTCCTCAAGCAGAAATGTGCAAGTTGGAATGCAAATCTCCATGATTTCCCTGGATTTATTGCCATCAAACACCACCAGAATTTAGCATACATTAACAGCAAGGGCTTTAAATCAAAGGAGCATTTCTGAATACATTATTTATAGTGAATCAATTATTAATAGAGATAGCTTCCCCCCCTAATAAATGATTATAAACTCTGCTGTAACACGCTGTACCAATATGTACTATATAAATAATGTTAGGTGTTGCAGTTTATGAGGACTGTTAAGCAGCTCACTGAGACTTTATCTGTCACAGACTTGGAAGTGTTGCTTTCACTGCAGGCTCAGGCAACTGCAGGGACTTCATTTGGGGAGAGGCAGATACCTCAATAAATCACCTGATAAATATCTGTATCATTTACACTGCAATGTGAATAAATGTCTTTGTTGTGTTACTGGAGACAGACCTTTTTATTTACATATTTTCTGCTTTTTCTCCTTCAGTGCTAATTTTTCTCCCTCTCATTTGTTGATGTATCTCATGTTTTATTTCTTTTCTCTGTATTTTTAGATCCAGCACTGACTTTGCTGTTGTTTGCACTAACACAACCTTGTGGCTGCTCCTCACTGAGTGATGAGCTCTGCTGTGGCTCTGGCTTTGGGGTCCTCCCCGGAGCCCCAGGGGTCTCCTTGTGAAGAGTAGAACTTCCAGAATCACAATGCAGGAGGATAAATCAATACCAAAGCTGCTGTGGGGAGACACAAGGTCTGAGGGCTCCTCTCCCTCTTAGAACCATAGAATGGTTTGGGTTGGAAGAAACCTTAAGGATCATCTCATTCCAATCTGCTCTGGGCAGGGACACCTCCCACCAGCCCAGGGTGCTCCAACCCCATCCAGCCTGGCCTGGAACACTCCCAGGGATGGAGCAGCCACAGCTAACCTGTGCCAGGGCCTCAGCACCCTCTCAGTAAATAATAATGATCCTAGACAATAATAATCATGGAAAAATGTCCATAAAACATGTGAATGATAAGAACAAGGTGTCTGATAACCAGCAGCTAAAATCCAAGGTGGCTACACCTGGATACATCAGGGTTAAACCCACTCTGCTTCCAAAATGAGAGCTGGTGGCTGCATCCACCTGCAGCCACTCCACAGCCCTGTGACCCCCTGATTCCAGGACAAGACCCACATGGAAACCTCCCCGAGCAGCTCTTCAGGATGTCAAATTTAGCCTCTCCAACATCCTCATTAATTTCCTGCATAAACACAAAAGCCCCAATTCTATTTGGCCTAAATCCACCCGGGCCCAGTGTTCTGCAGAGCAGCACCAAAGGCTCCTGAGTCCCCAGTGCATCTGTGACACTTCCCACTGGGAGAGCTGCAATCAGAATTCAGCCTTTATCACCATATCAAAGCAAATTTCAGAGATTCGCTTCCATTTTAATGCCTCTTCCCCTATTTTTAGTCATTTCTGGGTTTAATAGTACCATCTGCATTTAAAAGCATGAATGAGTTCAGTGCTTTCAGCTTTGCTCCTGCACAGACCTGGAGTTACCCCATTGCCACAGCAATCCATGGTGTGGGTTATATCCCAGAGTTGTGGCTGCCACATCCCTGGGAGTGTTCCAGGCCAGGTTGGATGGGGATTGGAGCAACCTGGGCTGGTGGGAGGTGTCTCTGTCCATGGCAGGGGGTGGGATGGGATGATCTCGAAGGTCCTTTCAACCCAAACCATCCTGGGATTCTATGATCCATACAGCTCCTTGAGAAAGCCAGTTACAGGTCTCTATGACAACGATGCACCAGCCTGGGGCTGCCTGACTTTGTGTTTCCTCCCTGCACAATGCAGTGAATCACATCAGAGAGGAATATTTCCCCTCAACTAATTTATCAATCAATCTCTCCCTGGTGCAAACACTCGACCTGGAACCTGTGACTTCCACAAGCATGTTAGTGACTCTGAGCAAAGCCTCTTCTCTTCCCAGCAACAGCTAGTCTAAATTTTCCTCTTTCCATTTCTCCCCATTCCTCCTTGTGTCCTGTCACTGCAGTTCCTAACCAAGAGTCCCTCTGTGCCTTCCCTGTTGCCTCTTCAGACAGCTGCTCTGAGGTCTCCACACAGCCTTCTCTTCTCCAGGCAGTGATGATCCTTAAGGACCTTTCCAATCCCAACCATTCTGGGATACTATGATGCTTCTTTATTTCAATGGGAATTACTCTGGACTGATTTTTCCACAGCCAGGACCCCCTGGATACCATAGGTGGAAGTCAACATCCACCAGGCATGATGGAAATCATTAAAGTGGAGTAGCATCTGAGGAGAACCACAGGGATGATGGAGGATTTTGCCTAATAATGAAAGACTCTGGGAACTTGATTTGTTTTCCTTAACGAACAGAAGGTTAAGAGAGGATCTGCTGGCAGCCTCTAATTACTTCTGGAATTTAAATGTGATAATAGAGGGCTCCCTGGCCAGGCAGATGAAAGTACAACCCAGTGCCTGCAAGATTAAAATCCAGGTTTGAATGAAAAGCACCTTTTCTACCAGTGTAGGTTATTAACCACTGAAACAACTGTTGAGAAATCCTCTGATTTGAAGAGGGGTTTTTTTTCTCCCTTTCTAAACCTAAAGCTTTAGTTCAAACAGAAAAGTCCCCAGGCATGTTTCACACAGGAGTTCAGGCCAGATAATCATGATGGCTTTTTTCCAAGCTTATAAAGTATTAATATGCCATCACCTTTCTGCCCTCCTTTTAGACTCTGCTCATCAACCACTAATTTTGTCAGTAAACACATGGAACTGCTCGAAGGCGGTGTCACCAAGGAGGTTATTAGCAAGAAGGAGTTGAGGACTGTGTCCATACAACACCCTGAGCATGGTAGGAACCATCTGTGGCTGTGCTCTGTGTGTTGCTCAGCCTGTCAGCAAATCTCTGAGTTGTTTTGCCCCCTGTATATTGAAAGGAGATGCTGTGGATTGGTGGGACAACGATGGCTTAGTGGCCATGGGTGAACTTTGGGGACAGGCTCAGCTGGATCCATGAGCAGGAGCTGCAGAACCTGCCAGGAGAACTAACTGCTTGTCAGGCCTGCAGGAAAGGCTGGAGAAAATCACATTTAGAGCCTTTGCAGCATTAAGCCTGAGCTGCCCACACACAAACCAGCAAATCCACAGGGAACGTGGTCCTTTGCAATGCTCTGCATTTATTTTTACAAAGCTGCTGCATGTTACAGTGGTGCAAATTTAGATTTGGTGCTCGGGATCAATTCCTGACCCATTCCAGTTTGAATGTGACATTACAACCTCCACAATCCCCGGGATTTATATCACCATTTCACACCCCTGTCTGTATGGTGCTGGAAGCAACACAAGTGGATGTGCATTTTCCTTGTCCTGCCCTGAGGGCTGGAGCATCTCTGCCACAGAGCCAGGCTGGGAGAGCTGGGGGTGTTCAGCCTGGAGAAGAGAAGCTCCAGGAAGAGCTTAGAGCTCCTTCCAGTGCCTGAAGGGGCTCCAGGAGAGCTGGAGAGGGACTTGGGACAAGGGATGGAGGGACAGAACAAGGGGAATGACTTCACCCTGCCAGAGGGCAGGCAGAGATGGGATATTGGGAAGGAATTCCTCCCTGTGAGGTGCTGAGGCACTGGCACAGGTTGCCCAGAGAAGCTGTGGCTGCTCCATCCCTGGGAGTGTTTCAGGCCAGGTTGGATGGGGCTTGGAGCAGCCTGGGCTGGTGGGACGTGTCCCTGCATGTGGCAGGAGGTGGGGTGACGTGATCTTTAAGGTCCTTCCAACGTAAACCAGCCTGGGATTCTAGGACCTGCACTGAACAATCCTTGTTGTCAGAAGAAACCACTTCAGTGACAGAAAAAAACAGCAAATGGGTTGATAAGAAGCAGTTGGGACAAAGCTGGGAGTGATGGCAGAGACCTTGTGGTCTTGCTGCACCCACAGGCAGAGCCAGGAAAGGGTGAGGCACATCCATGGAGAACAACTTGTCCAAGAGTTGGTCTAGGAAGAGCTCATGGTGAAACACTCACTACTGGCAGAGGTTGTGAAGGAAAGGAGTGTTTATTTCTGCCCTGACCCCCAGGAACCCGAGCGATTGCCCTTGGCGTGTCCCAGTCCCACTCCTCCAGCCCTGCCTCCCTCTGCAGCCTCACAGCTGAGCTAGCTAAAAATACTCCTTTGTCTTGGACTTTCTAACTTCCTGCACAGTTTCTCTTTAGACAAAAGTAGAGGTTGCTGCCAAAATCAGATACTCAAGGAACTCTATTACTTACAAGATCAACTGCTACCACGTGACAGCCGCAAACATCTGGAATCCATCTCTCCCCAGCTCCATGTGGGACATGAGTGTGCTCAAATATCAGCCTAGAGCTGAGTTTCTGCTGCTTTCCCAAACCCAAAACAACTCCTGCAGAAAGAGTTTTGCAGATAATTAGAATTTCGGGGGGGGGGGGGGGGGGGAATGGGAAAAAAATTAACATTGTCAGAACAAGCAAAGAACAGAAGGATTTTTAAAGGCTTTAATGATTTTTTTAAAGCTAACGAAAGCTTTTTCCTCAAAGTGAAGTGTTTCTCATCTGTGGATCTGAAGCAAAGTGCTGCTCCCTAGGCACACTGTGAGTTAACTCACACTTAGAGCTGCTCCTCTGGGCCATGCACAAGCTGTGCAGGAAACCCTCTCCCCAGGATATCTTGTGTCTGGGTGTCCTGGGAGGCTGTGAGAGCACACCTGGGTCCCAGCAAGGTGCACAGCCACATCTCTCCTCCAGCAGCACCAGGAGGTGAGGTCCTTGGGGCAGGACAGGCATCAGCACACACCTGGGCTGGGGGACAAGGGATCTGTGCATCATCCTTGTAGCTACCCAGGTCTCAGACCTCAGAGGGATGCTGGTTCCTCCTCAAGTGTGGGGTTTGGGCTGGTGGTGGCTTTGGATGGTGATGGTAAGGGGTACAGAGCCAAAACGTGGGGAGTTGGAGCAGGTGGGACAGGAAATACCTGGTGCACATCTGCAGTGTTGTCCCACACAGGTAGTGCCAACCATTTCTGGGTGAATATCCTGATATTCAGCATAGGTGATCCCCCTTTTCTGGCACAAACACCCCCCTGTAATCCATACATCAACACCAGATTAATATAGTACTTTAATTCTGGATTATGGTGAATCCACTTGCCCCCACACCACACCCCCAAGGCATTACCTGGGTGGACCAGTCCTAAAAAATCCCTGTATAATTTTATTGTGAGACCCATGCAGGGGGATTGGCAAGAATCCTCCTTGATGAAAAGGGTGTAAACACCTTTACCTGCTCGGAGCAAACCTTCATGCCCAGCACTCAGTTTACAGTGCTGGGCAGCTCACTCCCTGCTGTGCTATCCCAGCTCCTAAAATATCTGTTTTGGGATTAGTCCTCTGTGGTCAGAAAGAGCAGGATGACACAATTATTAGTGTGTAATCTCTCTGAGTAGTGAAAATAAATATAATTGCTCTAGATAGAGGATCAACTCTATTAGATGCAACTACAATGCTGCTCTTATCCCTGTGGTCACCAAGAGCATCCCAGGGCACAGCTCCAAGTGCTCACCCCTGTGCAGGGGGGTCAAGAGCCAAACAGGACTTTGGAGCAAGTCCTTTTTCCTAATTCTGGAGTTTTGCTTTCTTCTCAGCCCTCCCAGCTGACTGTGCACAGCTGAACCACTCTGAAACGCTCAGTGAGCCAGAGGAGGGAAGCACAGGAGCAGCCAAGCAGCCTCACGAGGGAGGCATGGGAAAAGAGAGGAGGAAGACACCTGCACTGCTGGAGTATCCCAATTAATGCTTACACATCTTCTGCAGAGCTGGGACCCTCTTAGCACAGCACTTTGGAAAAGCTCAGTGATTTAATTCAGAGCTTTCCAAGCTTCCTGAGCAGGTTTTATGTGCACAGAGAGTTGTGCCCGGCTCTGTCCTCCTCCCCTGGCACAGCACTGAGTTCCTCCTCTTCAAATCCTTCACATACTAATTAAACTCTGAGATTTTATTAAGGATCAATGTGGAGTCCTGTGGCACTTCAGCTGTGAGGAGAAACAGCTTGGAAGGACATGGAGGTCTCAGGAGGCCACAGGTATGAGGTTTGAAAGGGGTGAGAGATTCCAATGTTTTAACTATCGACTTCACAGAAATGGCAGGTTTTAGCCTGCAATTTTCAGCGCTGTTTAGCCATGCAAATTGCACTGAAAACTCCATGGGAATTACAGGTTTCTTTTTTCCCAAGTCTTCCACAAATTTCTACTGACACAATAGCTGCTGCTCTGCTGGCAAAGCACTTCCACAGGATCACTGAGGTTGGAAAAGACTTCTGAGATCAAGTCCAACCTGTGACTGATCACTACCTTGTCAACTAGACCAGAGCACTAAGTGCCACTTTCCTGCTATAACTTCATGGCTTTTTCCCTTCCTTTGTGCTCCCCAAGCACCTGGAGCTCCAGGGATTTGGGGACACCACCCCATCCAAGACACAAGCCAGGACTGGTCCCTGCTCTCACTTTTTACTGTGGCATCTCCTCCTCATAAATTAAACAAGAAGTGCTAAAAACAGCCAAAACCATTGCCACAAGGCACAGCTACCCTGGCCCTGCTGTCCCAGGAGGAGCTTCACCTAAAATAACACCCTGTACCACCTCATCTGCAGATCCCCAAGTCTTTAGCCCCAAACACAGCAGAAACAGTGCAAACCGCACTCCCAAATACTCAGAGCTAGTTCATATTCCTGTAGCACAGAGACATTAATATTTAGTTCATACAATGGTTTGTCTAATCTTCCTTCTTGTCATGTCATGTAGCCTGTCACCAGAGGGGAACTGCTCTGCTCATTGTATCATGTTCACAGGAGCAACACCCTCATGGCAAGCCATGCTCCCAGCAGCCAAAAACTTGGGATTTGCCTTGGTTTATGGCCCCAAAAACTGTTTCATAGCTGTCACATTCCTTCCCATAGAGTTTGTCCTTTCAGTAATTCATGGCTCAGCTGGAGCAAGCAAATCCAAAGTGCTACCAGCTGCACGGACAACATCACTGCTTGTCCTTGAGAACAGGAAAGTAGGGCATGATCCCCATTCAAGGGGTTTCATCCCAGAATGAACTGGGAAGAGCATGGTCAAACCCTGGGTTAGACTCCCAGGGATCTAATCCCATTCAAGGGGTATCATCCCAGAAGCAACTGGGAAGAGCATGGCCAATGCTGTGTTGGAGTCCCCAACATCCACCCATGCCTCAACCTCCTGCCACACTCTGTATGTGCTCTGCAGCAAGGCAGTGGGTGATCTCCTAGTGCAAAGCCATCTCCTTTTCACACAAATCACAGCTTTTGTGCCCAAATTGTGCTCCAGGGAGGTTGTCTGGTTGCTCAGCAACTGCATTTGTGCTGATCAGAACTCGGGGTGGTGGGCAGCTGTCTGCAAGCCCTGCTGGACAGAGATGGAGGTCAACTTTTGGAAAAAGCTGTGGAAATAGAAGAGCAGGTACTGCTTACTGAGAGTAGGAAAATTTCAGGTTATCTTAGTTAATAAAAATCAGCTGTAAGTTTTGGGTCTAAAAGTGTCATTTTGGTTTCTCTGTACTTCATTGCTCCAGTTAACTGTGGAAAGGAACATAGCTGAGACCCACCTGGCTTCATTGCTCCAGTTAACTGTGGAAAGAAACATAGCTGAGACCCACCTGGATGTGCCACTGGTATGGCAGCACAAGTGGCAGTTGGGCGAGTGCTTGGCCCATGGTGGGACAGTGTGGAATGTGACATGGTCTGTGCTTCCCCAAGAGCTGGTGACACCACGAACAGACCTCCTGCTTCATCCTGTGAGAGTGGCATATTGATGAGTGAAAACCTGCTGTTGCAGACCCAGGAATTTAGCCTTATTTTCACAGACTCATAGAATCCCAGTATGGTTTGGGTTGGAAGGACCTTAAAGCTCATCTCATTCCACCTCTGCCAAGGGCAGGGACGTCTCCCAGTAGCCCAGGCTGCTCCAAGCCCCATCCAACCTGGAACACTCCTAGGGATGGAGCAGTGTATTGCCCTGATGCACTTGGCAGCTTTAAGGGAAGGTAGCTTTGAATTATCCTGGGCAGTGCACAGGAGAAATAACACAATTCTCAGAAGTTTAACAAGAAATAGGATTTCCTTATAAACTTTGGGTGATCCAGGTGGGATAAGGCACTTGGCAAAAGGGAACTCAGTAAGCTTCACAGCATCCAAACACAGTGCAGACTGTAATTCAGCACAGTTTAGAGAACAAAACCTTAGCCTGTCCCTGAGCACAGCCCTCAGCTACTCATTAAGGGGATGCTGCTCAGTGCTGCTTCACAAGAGAAGATATGCAGAGCCAGAGGCACCTGGCACACAGCTCATGGCCACGCAGAGCTGTGTGGGCACCGACACTGTGTGAGGGTCACACAGAGCT
>NW_008676589.1:0-1371 GCF_000695815.1 Acanthisitta chloris | reverse complement strand
CCTGAGCACCAAGAGGTCCTTGGGATGTATCCTGAGCACTGAGGGGATGATCAGTGGGTCCATGGAATATGTCCTGAGCACTCAAGGTGTGATCAGTGGAACTCTGGGATGTATCCTGAGCACCAAGAAGATCAGTGGAGCCTTGGGATGTGTCCTGAGCACTCAGGGGGTGATCAGTGGGTCCATGGAATATGTCCTGAGCACTCAAGGTGTGATCAGTGGAACTCTGGGATGTATCCTGAGCACTGAGGGGTGATCAGTGGATCCTTGGGTTGTGTCCTGAGCACCAAGGGGTGACCAGTGAGTCCATGGGATGTGTCCTGAGCACCAAGGGGTGATCAGTGGATCCTTGGGATGTGTCCTGAGCATCAAGTGGTCCTTGGGATGTGTCCTGAGCACTGAGGAGATGATCAGTGGGTCCATGGGATGTGTCCTGAGCACTGATGGGGTGACCAGTGAGTCCATGGGATGTACCCTGACCTGAGCACCAAGAGGTCCTTGGGATGCATCCTGAGCACTGATGGGGTGATCAGTGGGTCCATGGGATGTACCCTGAGCACCAAGGGGTGATCAGTGGATCCTTGGGATGTATCCTGAGCACTGATGTGTTGACTGGTGAAGCCTCAGGATGTGTCCCAAGCACTGATATCTTTGTATATCATATCTCAGGGGCTCAGCATGGCTCTAAGTGAAGGAAACTGGGCCAGAGCAAGGTTGAGCAGGTCCTGGCTGTGCTGGCCAAGCATTAACCCACTCCTGGTATTTTTCCAGCCCTGTCTGGACACACTGAAGAGTCCTCACTCAGCATTTCACCCTCTTGACTATCATTCCATAAAACCACCCTGATTTCAAACCAAATCTGGGAGTGTGCAGACACACAGGAACTTGGATAATAAATAGCTTTTCTCTACCACAGGCTCTTGTCTTGCACCACCTCTGGCAGATCCACCCTCAGTGTGGCTTCAGCCACAACTCAGACACATCTAAACACCCTTGAGCAGCCCAAGGGGCTGAAATCCTCCAGGGGCTGCCCCAAGCTCCATCCTCTGCCTCTGCTCTGCCCTGAGCAGTGACCTGTGCTCAGCAGCCCCAAAATCTGATGGAAATAGACACTCCTTGAATAAGCCCTACAAAAATACCTCCTTGTCCTGCTGCTGGGTGTGAAACCACAGCAGGGCAAAAGAGGAACCAGTGACTTCAAACAAACCCTGCCGAGGAAAAAGAATAATCACTCCTGCACCTCTTTCTTTGGCCACTGAGCAAAGAAAAAAAGAAAAAAAGAAAAAAGAGAGGAGGGACAGGAGGAGCCACGGGAGGGATTCAGTTCGGGGCTGAAACCTCCGAGGGCTGCAGCCCCCAGGGATGGTCTGG
>NW_008676588.1:1315-22495 GCF_000695815.1 Acanthisitta chloris | reverse complement strand
TTTTTTTTTTCAGCAGCCATGTAAACAATATAAGAAATTAAAGACCTCTTTAAAAATAACAAAGTCCACAGTTTAGCTTTTATTTGTTGAAAATAACCCTTTGATGGTGTGGTTTTAGACTAAAAATAAGAAGTAAACTCTTTGCTTTCCTATTTAAATCCACATAAGTGGTTTTAAAATGAAACTATTTCAGTGAGTAGGTGGTAGTATATATTCAGTACAGTATTACTTCTGTTGTATAAATGGCATTTTATTTCTCTAGTATATAGCAGGGAAGAATAAAATGTCTGTTACACAGAAAACCTGAGCTAAGTAGAAAATAAGATTTTTTAATGGATACTTGATATTAAATGTGGATAAAAATGGGGAAATGGGTGGAAGTTAGCAGAAAATTGGTTAGAAAGATCACAGCTGAAGTTGACTCTGGCATATACAATTTATGTTGGCCACTTTTCTGTGGCCAATAGCTTGATCAAAGAAAAGAATAACAGGATCTTTGTCATTTTGGTGTACCATGTCTATTTTGCTATGTTCTCTCCTTATTTTTTTTCATTTTGATCTCTTTTCCTCACCTCACACACATAGAATATCTGCAAATCTCAGAAAAAGTGTCACTGAATTGAAAGTGGTTTGTTCTCTCACTCGCCCTACGTGCAGAGTATGTATCAAAGCGTCATATTTATTGGGGTGAAATAGATTCTGTGAATTTAAAGGATGTTCATGAATTGGTGGAGCTAGTGTGGTAAGTCAGGTCTCTTTGGGACTGCATAAACTCCACAAACTGAAAGTGGTGTAGAATCTCTCCTGTGAAGGATGTGGGTCTGCCCTTGGGCCTGGGAGGTCAGGTCTCTTTGGGACTGCATAAACTCCACAAATTGAAAGCAGTATAGAATCTCTCCTGTGGTGGGTCTGCCCTTGGGCCTGGGGACAAGAATCATAGAATCAACCAGGTTGGATAAGATCTCCAAGACCATCAAGTCCAATCCTACCACAGTTACTAGACCATGGCACCAAGTGCCACATCCAGTCTCATCTTAAAACCTCCAGGTCTTTGGGACTGCATAAACTCCACAAATTGAAAGCAGTATAGAATCTCTCCTGTGGTGGGTCTGCCCTTGGGCCTGGGGACAAGAATCATAGAATCAACCAGGTTGGATAAGATCTCCAAGACCATCAAGTCCAATCCTACCACAGTTACTAGACCATGGCACCAAGTGCCACATCCAGTCTCATCTTAAAACCTCCAGGGATGGTGAATCCACCACCTCCCTGGGCAGCACATTCCAATGCCTGATTACTCTCTCCATAAAAAGTCTCTTCCTAATATCTAACCAATATAACTTATCACTACTACAGCACAGTCTATATTCCAGAGCTTGCATTTATTTATGATTCTTGATCTCAAATTTATCTACTTCACAGCACCACTATGAAGCAAAGTGCTCTTAGCTGTAGTTTTCTGAGGTGGGAGCCATGTGCCAAAAGACCAGGTAGGAAAGCTGCAAATTGAGAGTGGGGAAAGAGAAGGAGGCGTACAGGATTTTTAATCAGCTATAGCATCTAGAAATGCTTTTTTAGGGAGAGTGCTAAATTTGTTTTTCATTATTTGGGAGAGGTTTATTACTGGTGAAAATTAATGCTGCTGGTGTTTTGAAAGGCTTTATTGCATTCATCTATTTTGCAAAAGTAAGAGCCCATAATATTTTGTCCTTCATGATGTTATGCCATATTCCCCAAGTGGGGCCCATTAACTCAAATTGCTCAGAATAATATAATGTGGCCTACTGTGTACTAAAGTACTGTGCACTTAAGGCCCACCAGCAAATAAATAAAACATCCTCCACAGCTGCTATAAAAACTTTTCCACGCTTAGAAATTCCCAAGATAAATTCTTTTTCTACCCATAAGAGCAGAGAGATTCTGAAACATCTTTTTAGCTATACTGAATCATGGAACCATAAAAAAAAAAGATTGAAAGAGATCACAAAAAGGTCATCTAGTTCATCTCCTAACTATGCTGAGTTCATTCCTGATAGATATTTGTTTATCCACTCCTTTACAATTTCTAATGATGAGGTCTCCATGACCTCTCCAGGAAATTCCTGCGCTTCACTTACCATCAAGAAGTACTTTTTCCCTTTAATAAGTAACTTGAATTATTCTTCCTGGAACTTAAAGCCATTTGTTCTTGTCCTGTCCACAATGGGCCGAGTGAATAGATTATTTCTTCTTTCTATCAAATGTTGATGCTTGTGAATACCTTTATCAAGCATTGATCAGTCCTTAAGTGTTCTCTTCATTAAACTAGTCACTCCTAAGTGTTTCAGCTCATCCTCAGGGGTCATGTTTCTTGTTGGTCTCCAACAAATTCTTTCCATTGTAGTCTACATTCTTCTTGAAATGTGAAGCACAAAACTGGAGAGAGTAGTCCAGCTGAGGCCTTACTAATGCTGAACAGAACTGCATGGTCTGATCAGGTGCCTCACAATCTGTACTCCTGCTTATTCGTTTCTATGTTATACTTAGACTGTCTTCATGGCATGACATTAATGGTTTAGAAACATCAATAAAACAGAATAAATACTGGCCCAGATTAGAGTATCTGTTTTGATGCAATCCTTCCTTTTTAACAGTGAACTATTCATAGCAATCACGTGTGGAGGTATTTAACAGTGAACTATTCATAGCAATCATGTGTGGAGATGCTTATTCACCATTTTTATGTCATCGACTGACAATTTTTTGCTATATTTTATAGGAATGTTGCAGGAAATAGGATTTAAACTCTGCTGAAGTCCGAAAGTATGGCCTGTGCTGGTACTCCCCTGTCTGCAGACATTCCTGGTCTGTTATAGTAGCACACTAGTCCATTGGGATTTATTCTTGTCATATCTTTATTGGCTGTGGATAGATCTTATTATTAGGTTACCCATTCCAGTTACGTGTTCCAATATGTGTGTGTCCTGGGTCCGGCCAGGTCAGGGTAAACTTTTGCAGCAGCCAGGAAGAGCACACTAGGAGCCTGGGGTTATTCTATACCACCTCACCTCGTGCAGAGGGGATGGAGCAGGCAGGGGTACCCTTTTTTTCCCGGTGCTGGTTGGGTCGGGCGAGGTGTGTGCGCTGGGGCAGTGCCAGGCTCCGTGTGGTGAGCGATTGCACGTGAGTTGTTCACCTGTCTTGTACACTCTGTTATTTATATAGTTGTTACTGTACATTTTTCTTACTTCATTGCTGTTAGTAAATTGTTCTTAGCTCAGCCCGTGATCTTTACCTTTTGTGCCTCCAATTCCCTCCATCCCGCCGCAGATGGAGGGGGTGGGGGAATGGTCTGGGGGGGTTCAGTGGAAACACTAGATTGGGGAATACCACCCCAACCACAACAGTGTGCTGCTTTTTTCCCCCTAGAATTTTTCTGGGAGGTGAAGTTAAACTGACTAGGCTAAAATTTGTTGGTTCCTTTCCTGCTTTTTCTTTTCGCAGACGGTCACTGTATTTGACTTTTTTCATTTTTCTGGTACCCCACCCATCACCAAAGAATTCTGAAGAAAGTCCTTAATGCAGGGAAATAAATACAGCCTTGGTGAACCTGACAGAAGACCATAGGATCTCGCCTCAAAAATCTGACTGATCACACACAAGGTGTTAACATTTGGCAATATTCAATGGGTTGTATAACCTTATATATACAGTGTTATTTATTATAGCCATGAAGTTTTAAACATCTTAATCTCTGGAAGACTTTTCAACAGATGGACTGTGTGAACCTTATCTTTGCTGAAATGTTAGGAGAATTAGAAACAAATGTACGAGGCTCAGAAATCCATTGGAAATTGCACTGGCACTTTCTGGCAAGAGTACAGCTGTCTCTGTTGGCTCTCAGATGCACAGTAATCAATTCACATTCTAAATCTAGTTAGAAAACAAGTATAAAGAGATATGCAAATATTACCAATTAGAAAAAATTATTGATATTGCCTAATTTGTAAGGAAAGTAATTGAGAAATAATAACATGAATTAGAATTGAAGATGTCGCTATAAAGAACCCAAAAGACTGAGAACAATATTGCACTGGCAATCTCCTTGTCATGTCAGGAAATATCCTACATTGCTGTCAAAGGAACTGCATTTATGTATCCATAAATTAAGAAAAGCTGGTTTGTAATCTAAATACTAAATCCTAAATTTCATAACTGTGTTCTTTTTTTACTCAAGAGCAAGAAAGGCTCTTTCTTCTCCTTTAGAAACCACTGGAAAAAAGCTCTCATGGATTAAGAAAAATTATTCCTGCTCTGAAACTCCTCTCTTGCCCCTGTATTGACATTCTTTCTAATTCACTCAAATAAATTTAAAGTGGCAAATGAAAAAAAAAGTGTCTTTACTGAAGGAGAAGGTGTCAGAAATAAATCCTGATATGCATTTACCACTGAGGGGAGTTAATACCTCACTTTAAATTTACTATATACTTAAGCAGTTTTCCTCTATATTCCTAAATGAATGGAAATAAAATTACAGGTAGGTTATAGTGTTCCCCGGAGTCAGGTTCCAAATGGATCAATCTTCTTTACTAGGAATATTCTGATTTTTTTTCTTGCTTTTCTGCTATTATTGGTACTTGCAGTGTACATTCTTAGCATCCTGCATAGCTGAAATGCTGTATTTAACAATGATGTACTTCAAAAATCTATTCTTCCATTTGTCTCAGCTGATAAGAAAGAAAAAAATCTGCATTACACTGCACAGGGACCTTCATTTGTGTAAAATGGCTTGTGCAATCAATGCATTTTCAATTCAGTAGTAAAGGCTAATAGCTGCTGAGATCAGCCTTTGAGTATCTACCAGAAATCAAACAGAAAAATAGGATTTGAGGACTGGGTTTTTTTTGTCCCATACAAGTTTAATACTTGATTCCATTACTATAAAATTGTTTGAACTTTGTGAATCAATATTTTGCAAAAATGCACCTGGATGTATTTAGCAATTAAAACATGCTTGTTTTCATTCCTCACAACTCCTCATCTCTCAGCCCTCTCGATAGCCACACTTCAGCTCTACCAGGGCTCTGAGGGCTAATAGGCTTTAGTTTCCCCAATCAGCCCTACCTGAGGCCTCACCTGCACACTCCATCCATGGGCCCAGGAGCTGCATTTAAGCTTGGACCTGAGCAGTCTTTTTTGGTTTGAACTATCCTGGGGCTCAGTCTTGTGTTCTGTTTGTGCTTTGGTTGGATGTGGGACTTGTATTGCTGGTAGATGGTTTTCTTTGCTGTCCTCTCTCTTGTTGTTACTGCATGGGTCTTGATTTATTCATGAGACTAGGATGTGGCACTTAGTGCCATGGTCTAGTAACCATGGCAGGGTTGGACTTGATGACCTTGGAGGTCTTTTCCTACCTGGTTGATTCTATAGTTCTATGATCCTTCGTCTATGTCTGAGATTGTTTTTATCAGCGTTTCCTGATCTATTGCGATAGAGTGGAATTACATCTGGATTGATGATGTGCTGTTGTCCTATGTTCTTGGCTTGTCCTGCCCTTGCTACTCCCTGGTAGGAACTTGCCCTTTTGTTATATATGGGCTCTTAATCAACTGTCTTTGATGTCTGTAAAGGAGCTCAGCTCCAAGTGAGTAAGCGTTAATACTGCAAACTTACATTGTCTAATGGTGACCAAAGTGCTAGAGGGGCTACACTGAGTTTTAGATCAGGCTTTACAGTAGCATAAAGTGATATGGACACAGTATCAGACAAAACATCATCGTGAACTGCAATCTGAACTCTAGGCAAAGGTTTCTCTGATACCCTTTGCTCTGTGTAGTCATTTATTCTGCCAGTATCAAATGCTGCTATTTAAAAACTTGCAATTATTTATTGCTAAAATAGCACTAATGTCTACTTTATGCAGATACAAATACCTGAACAAAATATAGGGAGTAAAAAGTTATATAAAAAAATAGAGAATTTTAATTTCCCTGTGGAAGTTTAACAATTTCTTTCATCCAAGAGAATCTGTTGATTTGGAGAGACCTGATATTTCACTAGGTCATACAACTATAGGGGAACAAAACCTTCAGTGTCTTTGGTTTTACATGATTCCTGAAGAACATTTTTGTTGTTTTCAAAGACCAAACAAATATATGACCTCTAAAGATTCTCTCTTAAAGGAAGGGAGACAAAAAGTGCATGAACTTTTAGCACAGAACTGGCTGTGAGAGCAAGAAACTTCTTGTCCTTACCCTATGAGAAGACACTCAAGTGCTCAATAAGAGTCAGGGAGACTGTCTCATCACAAGCACAAGGAAGCTGATAGTTGAAATAATCTTGCATGATTTTTTCCTGCACTTCAGGAGCTTGGTTTTACTATAGTGATCCAGAGCAGGCAGAGTATCTAGGAGATCACATTCCTCATTATGTTTTATTTCCCATTTGTGTAGCTGTTAGTTTAAATGCAGCATAATACTTCTCTGAGTGTTAAATATAGCTGTGTGTAAACCAGTAGCTAAGCTGTACAAATGACATTGTAAGGATGTGCAAAACCAGCCCGTTTTCATTTCAGATCTGTGCTGGTTTAGGCTGAGGTAGAGTTAACTTTCTTCCCAGTGGCTAGGATGGGGCTATGTTTATGGTTTGTGCTGGGCACAGGGTTGATAATGCAGAGATGTTTTTGTTATTGCTGAGCAGAGCTCACACAGAGCCAAGGCCTTTGCTGCTTTCCATCCTGCCACACTGGCAAGGGAGTTTGGAGTGCATTGGAGACTGGGAGGAGACACAGCTGGGACAGGTGATCCAAAGTAACCAAAGAGCTGGGACAGGTGATCCAAACTGACCAAAGAGATATTCCATACCATAGGACATCATGCTCAGTATATAAGGTGGGAGGAAGAAGGAGGAAGGGGGAACATCTGGAGTGATGGCATTTGTCTTCCCAAGGAACTGTTGTGTGTGATGGGCCCTGCTCTCCTGGAGATGGCTGAACACCTCCTGCCCATGAGAAACAGTGAATTAATTCCTTGTTTTGCTTTGCTTGTGTGTGCAGCTTTTGCTTTCTCTATTAAACTGTCTTTATTTCAACCCATGAGTTTTTCTAGCTTTTACCCTTCTGATCCTCTTCCCCATCCTGTTGGTGGGGGAGTGTGTGAAGAGTTGTGTGGTTCTTGGTTGCTTGTTGGGGTTAAACCACAAGATCTCCCAACTTATTATATGCTGTGCTATTTGATGATTTTGATATCTAATTTAGCAGTGAGAGATGAAGATTATTTTTTTTTCGCCTCTTGGGGTGTTATGTCCTCCAAGGGCAAGAAGCTATTTTTGTCACTAAATTTTTGGTAAAACTCGGTTATTTTATTATACTTATTAAACATAGGCCACAACTGTGACAAGAGTACCCTGAGTTTTTCTGATGTATTTCTGCCTAAGACAACTGCACCCATGAATAAATGGGAGGGGAGGAGAAGCAGAAGCACCTGGGTTTGCAACTACAGTTGGCTCCTGTGATACAGAAAATGTGCGCCATTCTGGATGGTGCTCATGGGAAAGTTACTAGAGGCCTGAATACCATGTTTGTCAGTATATATTGGCTTTATACAGAGGTAATTTCAGCAGTCATTGTTTACCTATTCTGTATTACACCTTGGTGAAGCAGATACTGTGGAATGCCATTTGATATCTTATGCTTTTATTGATTCTTTAGATATCCACTATCAATAAACCCCATTTCAGTAGTGGTAACACTTTTGAGCCCAAGTGGGTCCTAGTCTTTTCTGGCCCTATCACCTTGAGCTGTATCTTTCAGAGATTAAATATACTCCATTATTTATTATTATTTATTAAGTATTGTCTAGATTTCTGTGTGTGATCCTGTAGCAAAATAGATGAATAGAAAAATTGTTCATGTTCAGGAGATCAAAGATTTCATGTCTTGATATTCTTGTTGCTTTTTCTTGTGTGTGTTTTTCTCTGCCCAAGGCTTAGGAATACATAGAGGACTATCTGAGACATCAAAATGCATTGGAAGACTTCATATACTTAGGCATGAAGTATAGAGGACTATCTGAGACATCAAAATGTATTGGAAGACTTCATACTTAGGCATTTCTTTCAATTTATTCTCTCAGTTTAAGTGGGGGGATGAAAGAATGTAGTGATACAGCCACATTTCTAAACACATGAGAAACAACCAGTCATCTGCAAGGTAATAGAACACAGGGCTTTAGAGGACTATCTGAGACATCAAAATGTATTGGAAGACTTCATACTTAGGCATTTCTTTCAATTTATTCTCTCAGTTTAAGTGGGGGGATGAAAGAATGTAGTGATACAGCCACATTTCTAAACACATGAGAAACAACCAGTCATCTGCAAGGTAATAGAACACAGGGCTTATCAACAACAGCCACATTTCTAAACACATGAGAAACAGCCAGTCATCTGCAAGGTAATAGAACATAGGGCTCAGCCCCTCAACAACTGCAAACTTCTATGGCTTCAAAGAACCTGTGCTTACAACTGAGCTTGAATGATTTACATCAGGAGAAAAATCTAATCATTTCAACAAAAATACCTTAGATGAAGACACTGTAGTGGAGAAATGGTTCTAGCACACAGTGGAATCAAAACCAGAAGTGGAAGAGGAGCATTGGCAGTTCCTCCTATCCTAAAGACTGCAGCCAAACCAGCAAAGATTTAAGGAAATGACTCATAGTACTCAGAAGAAAGAAAAACATCATAGTAATGGCAAGGAAAGCTAGGTTAATGCAACCAAACTGTTGAAGTCAAATTTACTAGCCCACCGAGGCAGAGACAGGAAGCACTGAAATGACTGAATTACATTCCTAAAAGAAGTCTGTAATAATGTTTTATCAGCTTAGTGACTGTAAACAGCAAAGAACTCTGGCAAACATGAAGGAATACTTCTTGGTCTTGGACATTTTTACACAGACATGTTGGAGTAAATGACTTTGTACATGTGACAGATAAAGATTTGATCCAGTGATCTTAGTGTAAGGAATACTCTTTGGCAATACCATGAAGCATGTTCTTCAGTTTGCCTAATAAATACCTAACTTTGTTTGCTAATATGCTATTTTTGAAAATGCTGCTATAACACCCATGTTTTATTTATTTCTGGGCGAATATTTCATACTGCTGTTAAAAATTAACTTTGTTTGCTAATATGCTATTTTTTAAAATGCTGCTATAAGAAAACACCCATGTTTTGTTTATTTCTGGGCGAATGTTTCATATTGCTGTTAAAAACCCCAAACCTCTAAACACAATTGTTAGCAAGACTAATGATATATGAATACTTGCTATCTTAGTGCATGAATGGGCCACAAAGAGTAAAGAAATGCCTGAGGTTCCACTGTAAGAAGATTCTGCGTTGATGTAGAATTCATCTGGAAAATAGTGAAGCTGTAACATAGCAATTATTTCCAAACTCAGTTACTGTGTCTTTCTGGAGCAAGGGGTGTTGCCCTCAGCACAATATGTGGTGGCTATGAGCAACCTGCTCTAACTGGCCCTGCTTTTGCCCTGGGGCTGGGATTGATGGCCTTCACCCTAATTCAGTCTGCGATTCTATTTTCTTATGTGAAATATACTGAGAGTTTTCTCTGAATTTAGATTTCAAGCTGTTGTATATCCTTATTCTAGGAACTTAGTCCAGACCACAATTTTTTCATTCACTTAGAAGGCTGTTATGTGGAAATTTCTTAAAGGCTTATCTTACTGTATTCTACATCTACTGAATGAAGCCATGGGGTTTTCTTGACAAATCTGGCCATTCTTTATGTCCTAATTGTAGCAAATAATAAACTATTTTTAAACTGTATCATCTTGGATTATCTTTCCAGTCTCCCACATTTCTGTGGTTTTGGATTTGGTTCTGCTCTCCTGTATCTTTTGATAACTGGAGCTGCTGCCTTTCTCTTCTGCTTTGATCAGTGTAGATGGGGGGGCATGAGGAGAGAGTTTTTTGGCATGAAAACACTGTTGGTTGTCTAATGGAGGCAGTAACTAGTTTTCCCCCTGGAGCTGTATGTTACAATTGGCTGGTATCAAGTGGTCATCTTTTGGAAGATTGGCCATACTGACTGTTTTTTTGCTGAACAATTTTCTGGCAGCAGAAGAGACATCAACTATCCAAAATCCTAAATTAGAGGCTTCTGGGATTGTCTTTATGGATTTAGTTGGTGCAGGGAGTAAATTTTTGGAAAAAAAAAAGGCATTCTCAGGAAATGGATGTAATAAAGCAGTTGACTTGGATTTATTTTGAATTAGAATCAAGCACCTAATATCTTTGTGCACCCTGGATATGTTTTTCCTCCTTGTTACCTTCTTCTACGGTTTAGTCTTTGTGCACAGCTATGAATAATACTGGGATTAAAGCAAATTTGCTTCTCAAGTCTTTTTTTGGAGAAGTAACTGGCTAGGACTCTCAGTCACAAGTCACAATAGGTGTAAAGTATAAAGGTGTATATATAGGAGGTAAAAAGTACAAGTAACTTTGTAATGCATTGCTATCTGTTCAGGTTGCCTATGTTCTGTGTGAAAGTCATAGTGTTTAAACTGGTGCAGTCACCAGAGCAGTTTCAGATATGCAGGTATGTCTTCTATAGCAATCTGAGAGGCTTGGATAGCTTCAAGGTATGTGTTTTGCTGTACTTTGTCACAGCTGCCAAAGTATGCAGCAATATTTCACTTCTCTGGGAGCATGTTGCACTTCTTTATGTGGTTATAATACATAGCTATGCATGGATGAAATGCAAAATAATTAAATAGTCTTCCATTCCTTTTTTTGTTCTAGTGTGTGTGCACTTTTCAGTGAGATGAATCACTAACTTGACTTGGTTAACCCTAGGGGAAGGCCCTTTAATTATTAACTTAAACAGTTGTGGGAGTTTTGCACATTTTGCTGCAAGAATGTTTCACATTTTATACTAAACTGGGCTGAGTGTGTCTTATCTGACTCTGTTGGGATATTTAAAACAAACAAATCTTTTGATACCCAGTACAAAACCACTGGCTGAGAACACTGAACCAAATTAATCTTCTGACATGCAGCAGTGATTTGGACTAACAAGAGCAGTGCCCTTCCATACAGCCATCACGCATGGGAAGGAGCTGGTGGAGTTAGGAAAGAGCATTGTGGCTACACAGTGATGTAAGAAAGCAGGGAGATGAGGGCTCTCATTTATGTCATGTAACGTGTCAATCCAAGGGCTTCTGCACAGATGCTGTGTGCTAAATGAAGCTCAGTTAACTAATCTGTACCCTTGCTGAACTCTGTGCATCAAACTAAATAGTGCTGGAGTGGCCAAGAGCATGTAGGACTTTGGGTGAGGCCAGCTGAAATGTGCATGATTTTTGTTATGTAGAAACAATCCACAAATACAGTACAGCAGAGAATCCACCACTGGATGTACAGTTACTGCAGTGACACTGAACATGGATGTAGAGGAACAGAGTTGTTGAATCCTCTTTGAAAGTGTAGTGGTCAAGAGACTCACTCACAATATCCTGTCCCTCAGCAGGGAGGGTGAGCAGGATTCAGATCTCTGGGGTAGGCACCCTGTGGTACCATAGGATGAATGTTTAGCTAATACCATAAAAAATGGGCACAACTATTCTGAAATAGATCAAGCTGACTGGTTGCATATACATTTCTTGGCATTAAGAAAGCTAGATGGTTCTAGACAGTATCTGAGTTGATAAAGAAAGGCCATCATTCACTGTGGTGCTTAAGCCTGGCTTTGTGTACAAATAGGTTCACCAAAGTCAGTAGGTTTAGTTACGTGATTGAATTGATGTGTCTGCTTAAGTGTTACTGGAAGGGGGTCACATACTTCACACTACAGCATGTAAAACAATACACTTCAGGGGGAAAGTACAATCCCCACAAAATTGCATGAAAAGGAGGCGATAAAAACCTGGGTTTGGCTGTTGCTCTATGCAAGTCTGAGAGAGCCCAAGTTTGACAAGTGGAACAAAATTGCAGTGGTGACTAGTGTTTTGGCAGGTGGAATGTTGCTGACTTGGAAGTAAGTATTTTGATTCATGGCACAGTCATCTGAATACTTTTACCACGTTTTAGTAGGAAAAAGCTGGGTAAGGACAATTCCGGAAAAACTATTGGCTACTAATATTAATTTTGGTGGTGAGGAAGCACTGCCACTTAGATACCGTGAACATTCTGGTGAAAACTCTTCTTTTTCTGTTATGGAGCTGATAAAACAATAGCTAATCATTGCAAAACTTCCATGTGCTCATACCAGGTTAAGTTTCACAAACGACATTCCTGTGTCTTAGAAATGAGCTGCCATGGCACTGTGATTCCTGAGCTATGAGAAAATGTTTTCTTTGGTTTACAGGTGGGTTAATATTGGAAATGCCTATGAACAGTGTCAGATATTATTTGCTCTGATAAGGAACAACAGTTTAGTTTTTATCTTGTGTTTGAGAGACATACATCAGCCATCTGAATTCAGATAGCATGGGGTCTGAACATTTCAGAAGGATTTTTAGGTTTTTTGAATCTTCTAGTGTAGTAAATTCAGGCAGGTACCTCTTCTTTTCTTTCCTATGATGTATTTATTAGATCATAGTTGTGTTTTTAAAAATCTGCCTGTTTTTTGTTGGTTTTTTTTTTTTTTTTTACACTAGTGGCTCAGGTCTTGAAGTTAATATAATAAATGATTAGTTAAATTTGTGATTTTCAGTTTTATGCAAGTGAAAAATGAGCCATTAGGAAAAGATTACTTTTCTAGACTCTTAAACATCATGTATGTGCAGATATTTTAATGTTTAGTCTGTTCTAAGTATTTGGGGTTTGTTTTCAGTGATTTCTATTTACTTTGGCTGGAATGGACCAGTCTCCCTCATGATCAACTTGTCTGGCTGGAAATCTTGAAGATGAGGTTCATGGGCTTTGTGGGACTTCTTTCCCTCCCTTCACCAATAGTATAATATCTTGCAGGCTTTTTCCTCAGTAGTTGGTCTGTTAGGGATGTTCTGGCAGCCTCTACTCAGGCCTTACTCCCACAAGAGCAAAGCCAGAAGTCCATAGTGTAGTAAGTGAAATCTGCTCTCATGGGGATTGTGCAACTTGACCTAAGGGCACCTATGTCTGAGAAGTGCCTGCAGGGCTGTGGCTGACCAAAAGCCAAGCACCTCAGTAATTGCCCTGCCTATGGACAATTGTCATTTAGTATGTTTTGCTACCACTCACAGTTGAAACCTTAGAACAGTTGCAGTTGTAGGAAGCTAAATATAAAGGACCGAAGCAGTGACTTTTGACATACTGAGTTCAAAGAGAAATGCAGCATGAAGTGACATGTGGACCTGTATCCTCCTTGCAAGGTGTGTGATTAAAACAAAAATTAACCCTGAAAAATACTTAACATGCTGTCATGGACCTAGATTGACACACTGACCTAGTACAGTGGGAATAGTCCTTGACACTTTATATGGCTCTTCAGGTGTAATAGATTTTACAGTATGACTATGAAATATTTAGTTTACAAATGTGTTCCTCATGGTTATTTTTTCTGTAGCACTTTTATGAGTTCTGGTTCATTGTTGCAAATACATCACTATTTTTCCATCTTGCTGTCAAGTAGAAGGGCTAGAGATTCTTTCTTTAAGGCATGGTATGAAAACACATTGTGTCTGCAGGGGCTGGGTCTAAGTAGTCCTGTGAGTAAGAGCCTGGGACCAGACTCAGTTGCTTAGATGCGTCAGTGATGTGCATAATGTGCCAGAGTTCTGACTCTTAATTGTAGTCTCATGTTTATCCAGCACAACAAGGATGTTGTTTTAAAAAACAATTGCAATGAATAATAAAAAAAAAAAATATTTGTTACACTTCTGTTTTCTTATGTAAGAAACATGCATTTCTCTTCCTCTCTGACAAATGAAATAAGCTGTTGCAGGAGGTTTCTGTAATGCTGGAAAGTAAATGTGCTTCTAACAGTTTATGGTGGCTTGAAATCAGTGTTGGTAGAATGCCTAAAAATTCCTGCTTCCTGTTGAAAGTACATTCGGCACACTGGGACACATTTGTCTGGATGTGATATGTAGGTCTCCTTTTTTTATTTACACTAAATTTGCACTGATTCCTGTTATTTCAAACCACACACACCCACACAGCTATGGTTACTTGGAATCTGACTTGACTGGAATATATCAGGAGTAATTGGGTTGGTATGCCATCTTTTGTTGATAATTGGAAACTCTTGGATCTGACACAAGAAGTTAACAAATCCCCTGTACTTAGCCATGTGCTTTAGAAGTTCTTGCAACAGCAATTTTCAGGTCATTTGTCTGGCTGGAATTCGAGAAGAAACATATGGCTACTGCTTATGTCCTGCCTTATTATTCTTAAGAGTATTATTTCATAAACAGAAAAGAGCTCATTAGCTGGGAAATTATTCATAGACCTAGCTGGAATTGTACCAGATACACACAGGGACTCTTTAAAGAGTCTTTTTTTTTTTTTTTTTGTAACAGCCTGAATTTAGAATTGTCTGGGCAGAGATGTATTTTTCTTTTCAGCAAGACAAATAAAACCCTACAAAGCCCTTCGTCTCAGCTAAATCCAACTGTATAGCAATTTCACATTAAATACTTCTCCAGTGAGATTAAGAATAAAAAGAATTTGCTAATAAATAAATCATGGAATTAGCTGGAACTTGCATTCTGATGAGCTGTGTGAAGCTGTCACTTCCAGCGAAGTAATTAAAGAGCTCATATGCATAGCAAAGATGACTCGTCTTTAATTTAGTGGTTACATCTGCTTTAAGGCTATCCCAGTTCGAGAGGTCTTTCCTGGAAACATTCAAATATTCTCTGGTGCCATCTAATGGCAAAATTACTCAGTTACTAAGGATGGGTGCCCAACACTGTTACTGCACTGAGGCCCATCAGGGTCACTGCTGTCCCCTGAATATGCATATAACAAAAAAAGGCTCCTGACCGAAATTGTTTCCAGCCAAAACATTTCACTGTTAAAGGAAAAAGTACAATAAACACTATACTACTTCCTTTAACTGTTCAAACTGAAGAGATTTTATAAGGTTTGGACACAAGCCTGAACCAAACCAACTAGAACTTAAAGCTATGCTCTGAGAATAACCCATAATTTTGTAAAAGGCCAAAAGCTGTTTGCCCTTATTCTATTGGGAATACAAAATTCAGAGAGGGATCCTAGGTTTGCATCTATTTTTTTCAGTGTTCTTGCCAATTGGCTGGTCTTGTGTGATTTTCAGGAAATGAGGAGATGTTTCTCTGAATGGGGGAGATGGATAGATAGCAATAATGCCACTCATTTTGCAAGTTCTTCATAGCCTCAGAGTGTTTCAGAGCAGTTGTGCTCTCTGCACAGTTGGTAGCTCTCCAGGGAACACATGCACAGGGCAGGCAGTGTGATGGGGGATGTGTGAAGGGAACCCCCTGCAGCAGGTGGGGGTTGGTACAAGGTGAAAGAGGCTGCTAGGCAAAATAGATCCAGAAACCCTACGATATCTGGAGAGGCACTTGGAGGAGGTGAATTACAGCCTGAACCCAGTCACTTTACCTGCCCAAAGTAAGAGACATGGATCTGGATCCTTCCTATCTGAAGGCTGTAGGTAGTACTTTCTAGTTTCCATCTAAAGATTTGGTCTTCCCACTATTTTTGTGCTTCCATTTGCTTACCTTTAAATATGCTTTAGTAGTAGGACATGAACAATTTTACCACTGGATGTCACTGGGCCTTGCTATAACAATTACATACTTCTCTTGGGAAGTCAGTGGGGAACTGTATGGGGAAGAAGTAACTTCCTGCCCCAACTCAAGTAAGTGTGTATTTTGCTCAAGCCTGTAGAGAAAGAAACTGTAGTGGAAAAAGAATAGATGTAATTCCATGATTCTTATAAGAAGTGATTGGGAGGGATAGTGTAGCCAAAGTATTTTGCAAAAGAATTACTTAAATGAATTATTTTGCAATCCTCTGGAAAAGAATGTTTGGTATGTTTTGACTGATCAATTCTGCTATCACACATTTTCTGAATACCTGGTGAAGATGGAATTAGTAGAGTTGAGGCAAATAAACAGCAATACCCTAGAGACAAGGAACAGTTTTATCCAAATAGCTGAAATATTAGGTTTGCTGCCAATTTCTGAGACTCCAGGGGCTATTGAATAACATAACTGTCAGCTATTCTAGTTAGAAATTACTGTGCCCAACACAATGTGAGCTGCAGATTTCCCCTCTAATGTCCTGTTTAGAACCAGTCTTAACAGTTTTTCATGTTCTGAATCATCTTTCAATTCCATTCCACTGAGTTCTTTGTCAAGAATAACTACTGTTGTAAACAAACTATTTGCATGAGTAAGAGTCTTTATCACTTTTAGAGAAGCTTCATTTCAAAGTGAATCAATCTGCTTTTAGCCATAGACTAGTTGTATTTTGGAGTTAGAATTGACTACTTCTTTGTAGGTTATTATATTGTGTTTTGAGAGGAAAATAAACTAAAACACCTAGCTGCTTTTTTTCCAGGTATTCTAGGAAAAGTTGAGCATCAGTACACATGGAGAACACAGAGAAAGGAGTCACTACAAAAGCAGCATTTTTTCCTTCGCTTAAGCATGACTGGGGAGGAAAATATTAAGGACCAAATTGTTTGCAGATGTAACTGTTGTGGTTTCATTGAGTTACGGACAGATTTGAAAATATTTTGTCCCAATAGGAGATAATATGTGCAAAGCACTGCTGATGGTGAAGCCAATTTGTGGGTTCTCAGTCTGAGCTGAGAAACTAGCACTATATGCTTTTGGAAATCTGGCTTTGAGGACTGTACCATGTTACAAAACCAGAGGGTTTGGCCCACTTCTGAAACTAATTGCCTGAATACAGTATCTTACTTTTTTTAGGTCAACTCAATAATAAAATTGCGTTTCCTTCTCTGAGCTGTTGATAAAGAATCCTTGTCTGTGGGTGGATGGCTGTTGTCCTCAGAGGCACTAGTCACTGACTGTAGTGCTTAATGTTGGTTCTCTCATTGCTTGGGCTTCTATATCATAGAATCATAGAATTTCAAGGGATTGGAATGGACCTTACAGATCATCTAGTCCCAACCCCCTGCCCTGGGCAGGGACACCTCCTCACTAGATCAGGTTGCTCAAGGCTCATCCAGCCTGGCCTTGAACACCACCAGAGTTGGGGCAGCCACCACATCCCTGGGCAACCTGTGCCAGTGTCTTACCACCCTCACAGGAAAAAACTTTTTTCTCACATCCAACCTAGACTTTGCCTCCTTCAGTCTGAACCCATTACCCCTTGTCCTATCACTGCAGTTCCTAACACAGAGTCCCTCTCCAGCTCCTTGTAGGCCCTTCAGCTATTGAAAAGTTGCTCTGAGGTCTCCATGCAGTCTTCTCCAGGCTGAACAGCCCCAACCTCCTCACCCTATATAAATTTTTGCTATATGAAAAAAGGCCATAGAATCCTTCAAGTTAAAACTTGCCACTGTATACAGTAAGTGTCCAGATGGCTCCTGATTGTCACTGTAAGCAAACTGTTCTACCTTTCATGGTCCCTCATGATCTGCAGGTGACAATCCAGTCATGAGTCCTGTCAGCTTCAAGTGCTTAAAATTCATGGAACTGGCCTCAAGTCATGACACTGAGGTACAGTTAAACCAAGTAGCTCATGCTTAGGACTACATGCTATGTATCAATAATGGGAACAGGAAACAAGGAATTAATCCCTAATTATAGGAGTTCAGTGGATGAAATATTAGGAGACGAATGCTTGTCCCCAGTGCAGTGAATGCCAATAGTTCTGCTTGTCCCACACTACTAACCTTATCACAATGTTGTAAACATGCTAGAAACACAGTGAGAGAAATGCTGTGCATGTTGTAGCTTTGTTAGTTCCAGAAATTGTGGGACACTCAGCTCCGTCCCATCCACTCTTTTCAGTCTTTGTACTAGTTTTATTTCTGAAATATCTTTGCAGTTATCTTTTATAGTAACTTTTTCCAGTCCTTGCTCATGGTTAACTTCTTCCAAGACAAATTCCATGGAATTTGAAAGCATGGGTTTCTTAAGGAGCCTTGTATGTGTCTGGATGAGTTTATGGAGAGAGCTTTAGCTCCTTTCCTTAGTACCTAGAGCACACATGGTTCAAGGATGACTTGATACCACTGTGCAACTTTGAGGTTGTTTGAAGCATAGGTTTTATGCAAATGAAGATGGTTTCAAGAGGAGTCCTTGTAGATTCCCATTTTACAGGTGTACTTAGTATACCATAATGTTGTCAGCTATTTGCATGCAGAATAATTGAGTTAAAATAGAAGTTGACTTAAAAGAATTTTCTGACCAGGTAGCACATTCTCAACAATTAATTTATTGAATCCTCCTTATCTTACTAGTGAGGTCCAGGAATCCAGACAGGTTGTGAGCTATCCTTCTCAGCCATTTTCAGAGGTATACTTGTGAAACTCTCCACTGGGAGATGGCAAGAAAGTTTCTTTGCTGCACTCCTGTAACGGAGCACCAGTCAAACAGCAGATCTGAAACTATTTAGTTATGTCTGTGGCCTTAGAAGAGAGTTCATGCCCTAATCTCATAGTGGAGGTACATTTAACCTGTTTAAAGCCATCACCAGTCTCTTCATGCCCCACAAAAAGTGTGGGACCTGACACTGGTACTTTTTATCTTTAAACTGGATGGTTTTTCTTAACAGTGGTGCAGCCTCATCTGTGCTATGTAATACCACTCTGAGTATTGCTGGGCTGGTTTTGAATTATGCCTCCCAGAAGAAAGTGGAAAAAAACTGGGAGAGCTAGACTTTGACTATTTCCTTCAATCCCTGTTTTGGTTTTGTGGTGTTTATGTAGTGTATCTGTTAGATGTGAGATCCAGGTCTAACAGCACATTACCTTGACAGTGTGCTGTGTGTGGTTATTTTCAGGGGCCTCTAAAGGAGTCTTTGAGTATTTCCTTAGGATCTCAGTCTTGAGACAGACAAAACATTGCATGCTGAGCTCTCCTATTTGTGTGAGTCACCAGCTACAGGAATATTAGGGGCTTAGTGGGTTTATATGCTGGCGCACTGAGTCTCAGAAATTAATCAGTAGTGAAGCTCAGTCAAGTACAATCTTCTTTATTCTGGGAAGAGAATGGAAAAAACTATTGGTAGCAGTTACCACTGTGGTGCTGATGCCTGGAAAATGCTCCAGGAAGGGCCAGGACTGATGTATCCCACTGGCAGTCTTTGTCAGTGTTCCTGTAGAGCCCTTCTGAAAGTGAATGTCATTCTGGAGAAAACTCTGACCAGGCAAAAAGGCTTCCTGAGTACCAGGTGGCATAGAAAAATGGCAGCTGAATGCAAAACGTGGATCCATTCCTCATAAACTTCTAACAAACTCAAATTTTACCTCCTTACTTTTGGATTCTTCATTCTTCAATTTGAGGTAGAGCAGCAGCATTGCAGAGAGCAAAGCCAGTAGAGGGTATGCAGTTTTCTAGGGATGGCTCTTGTCCTTGTAAGTAAATCCATAGTGTCTCATAGTGGTTAGAAGATCAGTGACCAAATTTCCAGGAGAACAAGTCCCTGACAAACTGTGGTCTGTTTTCCATGTCCCAGAGTATAGGGAAGTAACATTCTAGGGAATCTTCTCTCAGGACAAGGGCACTGCAGGAGAAGATAGAGTTGTCAAGGAGTGCTTGAGATCACAGCTTGCTGGGCAGATTGTGCCTGAACTAACACTCCCCACTCTAATCTCATGAAATCTGTGACTGTCCTCAGCATCACGGTATTTCTCTGTTCTACAGGAGCTTCAGCCCTGTCAGTCATGGCAGTGTTGAACATCTCAGAGGCAGAGGGAACACTGGTGTTGCAGTCCTTTCAGCAAGTGTCTATCTTTTATCATTCCTTGGCTGTCTAATTTTTATGTGAACACTGGTGTTGCAGTCCTTTCAGCAAGTGTCTATCTTTTATCGTTCCTTTGCTGTCTAATTTTTATGCAATTTAATTTTAAACAAAACCCCCTCAACCTTGGAAGACCTGAAAGACTAAAAGAAAATGTAAGCTCCTTGGATTTCTCTCTGCCCTAATAATCTTATCAGAAAGACGCTTGAGTTATTAAATTTGATGAAATATTTGGTCCTGGTAAGCTCTTTTGCTTCTCATCCTGCCTGACAGTGCCCTGTCGTGCTCGTAGGCCTGGCAGCAGCATGGCATTCCATGTGCTGCCTGGGATGCTCAACCAGCTCCTGGCAGCACGAGCTGTTGGAGCCACAGCAGCTCATGCCAGCAGCAGTTGTTGACCCAGTATCCTCTGGGCTCATCCTTGAATTATATCACATTTGAGTGCAGAAGAATGCATTGCAGGAGTGAGACATACTTATTGTTTGCCTCTTCAATTTATTTGCTTCACAATGCTGTTGTTTAATCTTCCTTGACAGACTTGCCCAGGAAATACCTGTTATTTTGCAAGAAGAGCACATTGACCTGCAAGTGCTTTGTTATGCTGTTGATTTCTCAATCTAGTACGTGCAGAATGGGCAACACTTATGAGCAGCCATGCAGCTTTTGTTCACCTTCATCCCCCAAAAGACACAGTCGATTTTCTTTTGCCTGGGTTGGTTATTTTGCTGAATGACTGTTCAGCTACCAAGTCATCCATTTTTCTGTAAATGCCAGAGAGCTTCAGTTGCTCTAACAGCACCTGAAAGCCTTTGGCATTTTGGGGGTCACTGGTTTGAAATTGCTGTCAGGGCTAATACCATTTGACTTAGAAAATTAGGTTTTAAGATCTATGCAGAGCTACATGTGGCCAGAATGTTCAACTGCAGTGCCCATGGTTCATAAACTCTGCCCACAGAAACCAACAGCTAATAGTAATGAAACCCAGAATGGGGGTGATGTGTATACATGGAAACCAACACATCAGCTTTGTGTCTTCGAAAGCAAATAATGAACAGGATTTCACTCCAGGACCTGAGGCCAAAATAGCAAGACTATCTTAACATGCTGCTTAAGCTAGAAGGGAGTCTTCCAAGTGGATAAGGATTAGTCATAAAAAAAAACCCAAAAAGCAACAAACATGCAAAGATACAAAGATGAAATTGAAAATAAAAGAAATTGCTCAAAGCTGGGAAGGCATCCCTGAATGAAGGCAGATAGGGAACAATGTCTTA
>NW_008676588.1:0-1283 GCF_000695815.1 Acanthisitta chloris | reverse complement strand
AAACTCAAATTAATAGGGGAAAAAAAGGAATGACCAAACAGATGATTCATGTTGTCAGTTAAATATTAACTCATAAATGCCATCAGTCCTTGAACCCAGTGTGGGAAACCTCACAGTAATTTTAGGCGTTAGTATCTTAAAATGTGTAACTTAAGCTATTATTGTTGTTTTAATTTACATTTCAACATTTCTCTCAGTAGCAGTTGTATGAAATGCTGAAGGTGATGCTGAAGATTCCCTCACTGTACTGGTTTGTGGCTAACATGACAAACTTAAGCTCTATTATTTCACTATTTCAGATACCTGCACCCCATGTCACCAATGCAAGTTTTGATTTATGAGGCTGAGCCCACAGAGGAAGGAAATGTGGAATGAAACCTGTTTTATTTCATGATTTGCCTGCTCTTCTTTTGGTACCCCAACCCCCAATTCCCACGTGGAGTGAGTGGTATAGCAGTGGGAGCAGTTCTGTAAAAATATTGGCCTTTGATCTCAGCTATGACAAGTGGGAGCAGTTCTGTAAAAATATTGGGAAGAGATGCATGGCCTTTGATCTCAGCTATGACGGGACTTGAGATACTTAAGCTGGAAGCACACAGAAGCTGGGACCCAGTACTGAACACCAGAAACAATACTTTGGCCTAATAATGATGTTGACAACTTACTTTAAACGATCTTCAAGAGCAAAACATTGCTCTTGAAATGATCTTCATGGGGAGATCTGTCTGCACTTCTGATGTTGCTCAGATTCAGCAGGGGTGGGGAGCAGATGGGAAGAGCTGAAGACAGCTCAGTACAGGCTGAACTGAAGGAACTGAGCTTCCCTAAATTCCTGAGCAAGATGGACTGCAGAAAACATAAAGACAAGAAAGGAGCTAAATGTGGGAAATGTTTATGGGCAGACTGCAGTAGGCAAATAAGAAAGAGAGAAAAAGAAACTATGGCAAACAGCTTTGAAAGAAAAGGACTTGTAAGTGCTGAAGATGGAGAGCTGTGCACATAAGCAGCTGCCTATGTAGTGGTGGGAAGAGCACCAAGAGTGTAATGCAGCACCTTTGGTTTTGTTGTGGGTAAACCCCTGAAACTTCACTTCCAGGACAGCAGTCAGCAAAGTGAGATCCATCTTAAACCAGGACACCCAAAGGCTACTTCATAAGCAGGGTATGGGCACAAGTGGATTGAAAAGAGGTTTGCAGCCTGGTGCACACAAACAGAATCACAGTGGAAAGCTCAATGGAGAGAAATATTCCCTGCTGCTCCTGGGGTCTGTATTGCTGGCTGCA
>NW_008676587.1:669-1213 GCF_000695815.1 Acanthisitta chloris | reverse complement strand
CAGACCTGTCAATCGTGATTGGGCCCGCCCCCTCAGACCTGTCAATCATCATTGCCCTACTCTTCATTCAGGTCAGTCACATTTGGCCAATCTCACTCATCACTGTCAATCACAATGGCTCCACCCCATCCCTGTCAATCACAATGACTCCCCTCCTTCTGACCTGTCAATCATCACCTCACCCCACATGTCTTTCAATCACAATGACTCTGCCACTTCATACCTGTCAATCACAGTTGCTCCACCCCCACATCCCTGTCAATCAGGATTGGCCCATCCCACTCATACATGTCAATCAACATGGCTCCACCCCCACACCCCCGTCAATCACTATGCCCCCAACCCTCCCACCCCATCAATCACATCTGACTCCCTTCCCTCCTGTCACTCACACTGTCGCCCGTCACTCACACTGTCCTGTCACTCACACAGTCCCCTGTCACTCACACTACCCCTGTCACTCACTGTCCCATCACTCAGTCCCCTGCCAATCACACTGTCCCATCAATCACACTGTCCCCATCACTCACACTGTCCCCTGTCA
>NW_008676587.1:0-478 GCF_000695815.1 Acanthisitta chloris | reverse complement strand
GGTCCCTCCCACTGTCCCCTGTCACTCACACAGTCCCGTTACTCACACTGTCACTCACACCGTCCCCTGTCAATCACCCCATCACTCACACGTCACTCACCTGTGCGTCAGCCCCTCCGTCTGGGCTGAGGCCCCGCCCCCCCTGCTCGGCCCCGTCGTCAATCACACCATCCCCCGTCAATCACACTGTCCCCATCACTCACACTGTCCCGTCACTCACACCGTCCTGTCAGTCACACTGTCCCGTCACTCACACCGTCCTGTCAGTCACACTGTCCCGTCACTCACACCGTCCTGTCAGTCACACTGTCCCGTCACTCACACCGTCCTGTCAGTCACACTGTCCCGTCACTCACACCGTCCTGTCAGTCACACTGTCCCGTCACTCACACTGTCCCGTCAATCACACTGTCCCCATCACTCACACTGTCCCGTCAATCACGCTGTCCCTCATCAATCACACTGTCCCGTTACTCAC
>NW_008676586.1:0-394 GCF_000695815.1 Acanthisitta chloris | reverse complement strand
GTAGCCAAGAAGATTCATGTTTTCCCCACAAAACCCAAATCCAAATTTACACAGGACTTCAGTAACGTGAGTTTTCCAAACAATTTTGGTTCCAATTAGGTTACTATAGATAATACACTACCACTTAGCCAGGTACATTCAAAAGATCCTCACTGCTTGATTTGCCAAACAGTCACAGATCCAATGTTGCATTGCTGACAATATGTAGAGCAGACTTGAAGGGTTTGCCTGACATGTTCTTGTACTGATTAAAGCAATGAGGTGCTTAGCAATTGGACACAGCAAAAATAATGTAGGCAACAGTAAATCATCCAAATAGAAAGTAAATTTAGTGCCACAACTGATAATGCACTGTAATCCAAAATCGTAGGGGCTGCTCTTTCCTAAGGAGAGA
>NW_008676585.1:0-9435 GCF_000695815.1 Acanthisitta chloris | reverse complement strand
AGCCGAGATGGAGTTAATTTTCTCAGTCCCTCGTGTAGTGCAGTGTTTGTGATAATACTGTAGTGCAGAGTGATAATATTGTTCATAGTACACGGATGGTTTGGTTTCGGAGAAGTTGTGTTTATCTTGAATCAAGGATTTTTTTTTTCTTGCTGGTGTTTTATGCTCTGCCAGTGAGAAGGTACACAAGAAAAACTGGGAGGGAGTAGAATCGAGACAGGTGACCTGAACTAGCCAAAGGGATATTTCACACCATGGCACGTCATGCCTAGGGGAGGGGTTCAGAGAGAGTGCTCAGGCATTGGAATGTGCTGCCCAGGGAGGTGGTGGATTCACCATCCCTGGAGGTTTTTAAAATGAGATTGGATGTGGCACTTAGTGCAATGGCCTAGTAACCATGGATTTTCCAAAAATCTCTTCCTAAGATCCAACCTAACCCTCCCCTGGCAGAGCTTGAGTCTGTGCCCTCTTGTCCTGCTGCTGGTTGCCTGGGAGCAGAGACCAACCCCCACCTGACTCCAACCTCCTGTCAGGGAGTTGCAGAGGGTGAGAAGGTCTCCCCTGAGCCTCCTCTTCTCCAGGCTGAACACCCCCAGCTCCCTCAGCCTCTCCTCATGCCACTTGTGCTCCAGTCCCTTCCCCAGCCTCGTTGCTCTGCTCTGGACCTGCTCCAGCCCCTCAATGTCCCTCCTGAGCTGAGGGCCCAGAACTGAGCACAGGATTCAAGGTGTGGCCTCACCAGCACCAAGTGCAGGGGCAGAATCACCTCCTGGTCCTGCTGACCACACTGTTCCTGCTCCAGCCCAGGATGCCATTGGCCTTCTTGGCCCCCTGAGCACACTGCTGGCTCCTGCTCAGCTTTCTATCTATTCAAACTCCCTAGGTAAACCTCAACCCCTGGGTAATGAAATAACTTTGAATGAGGAGCTGGGATGGAGGCTTTTGTGTTTGTGTTTATAACTAGAAGCTTTTGTGTTTCCATTTGTAAATAGAGGCTTGTGTATTTCTGTTTATAGTTAGAGTTGTAACTGATGTTTACCATGCTTTTAAGGTAGTTACAGCTGTAAGTTTCTGCTCAAGGCCTGACTGCTACTTTTGCTAATGCTAAACTTTTCCGTATTTGTAATGTTTACACAAGTGAAGATCTATTTCCACTCTTAATGTTTCTGTGAAGTGAAGGTGATAAGAGCAGGGCTGAAAAGGACTGATAAGACAGTCCCCCGAGGAACTGGGGTGCCAACACCAGCTGGAACCTGCTCTGAGGTTTGGGAAGATGACCAGAAGGAGTGTGCATGCACCCAGCAGGAGAGGTCACCCAGTGGACAAGTGATGGAGACTATGGAATGACCACTGCAGGTCACAGAGAACCCTTGACAACCATCTCAATTCACTGCACAGGTGCAAGGAGGGCAGGGATATGATAATGACTTCTAGGAAATCATTAGCATATATGCAGGAGTTCCTAGAAATCCAATGAATATGCTTGATTTGTGAAAGTAAAAACTCCTGCTAGGAAGAGGGATTCTCCATGTACCACAAGCCAGCATTAAAGGAATGTTTGCTTCACAGTATCATGCTCATGGGTCAAGTTCTTTGAATCATGGGTCTTGGGATGTGCAGCCTGTGCCTTGTGGTTCCTTCTCAGGGGAAGCCTGTGGGTGGAGGGGTGGCTGTGGGGTGAGAGTGATGAAGAAATTGATGTAAACACAGAGCAGTAAGGGGATAGGAATCAGGAATGAATGTACCTTAACTGCTTCTTCATTCCCCAGCTAATAGGAATCTCAGCCTGCTCTTCCCACATGAAGTTCCTTCTTTTGGCTGGAGCAGCACATAAGTGTTTTGGAGGTAAATTTCCCCAGGCTGAGGCTGCAGGGTGATCCCTGGTGTGAAATCAGTGCTGGGATGAGTGAATAGAGCTGCTGTGTTCCACTGAAACAGCTGTGCTTCCTTTGGATATGTTTAGCCTTAGGGCTATATATAAAAAGTTATGTTATTGTAACAATGCTATTAATAGTATGTAATTTTAGTAGATCTGGTAAGCTTTGCTAGCTTGGGATTCAGATTGGATGTTAGGAAAAATGTTTTCTCTGTTAGGATGTTCAGGCACTGGAATAGATTGCCCAAGGAGGTGGTGGAGTCACCATCCCTGGAAGTGTTTATATCACCTAGATCTGACACTGGAGGATCTGGTTTAGGGGTTCCAGCAGTGACAGGTTAATGGTTGGACTCAATGATCTTCGAGGTCTCCTCCAACCCTGATGACTCTTTGTCTAGTAGTGAGCTAGTGAATGTCTGTACCTCACAAGGAAGTCTCATAAATGGAGGTAGGTCAGGTTTACAGAGCTAACCTGAGAAAGCTGCTCAGGCAATTAGCTAGGAAAAAAAAGATCAAAGGTGAATATGGGCAGTGACATAATCTCGTGGTGGTTTAGCTGTTAGAAAAGCTAAAGGGAAAGTACCTCTGTCAGAGCTACTGCCCTTTGTGACAGGTTGCCATTACAGGTTGTTTGCTCCCCTCCTGCCTTTTTTTTCTGTCAGTTTTAGGGGTTTCCAGGTGTGCATCAATCCAGAAATCCCAGACAAGCAGTGGTACTACATGTATATACTGACACTGTTGCACATAAGATGGAACTAGTATGCAGAGCTGGCTGGGTTGGTGCAGTTACATTATTTGGTCTAGAAAGATCTAAAGAGGCTTCTGTTAGACATTGGGAATCTCCAGGTGTCACAAAATCTGCCTAATATCTGCTTCATCCACAGCAGTGGAAGTTTTCAGAGCCCCAAGTTTCTCAGGTTGTTTATAGGTTTGGATGTTCATAATGGTCCTGGTGCTCTCTAGATGATTTGGATCTTGCACCCCCTAATACCCAGAGGTGCATTTGAATTTTGTGCACTGTTAGTGCACATCTTGGTTATGTTGTGACAACAGAGTCATAAAGTTCCCTGTTTATTCCTGGACCTGACAACTTTTGTGTTGCCTCTCACTTTTGTGTAAGCAGCTGCTACTGTCTCAGCTGCTGAGTATGCAATATATTAATTTTTGGAAGATGAAGAATATGGATTTCTGAGATATTGAGAAACTGCAAGTCAGATGAAAACCAGACTCAGATAAATTCATACTGCTGGATGAGTTGCTTCAGTGCTCTAAACACTTGGTTCAAGACAGCTAACACATAAAGTCATATGAAGCCAAGGAAAAGGTGTGAATGAATAATAAAATAAAAAAAAAAGGGATGTGTGTAAATCTTTCACTGCTGGTCTTGATGTCTTGAGCATGATGTCAGGCAGAAATCCTCAAACTTTCATTTTTGTAACTGAATATTTGGCTTTTTGTTGTTTTACAGTCCTCTCTTAAGGACATATATCAAGCAGGTGACAGTTGCAGCCTTTTATACGTTGGTGGAGAGATTTTTCTGTTACCTTTCTTCTGTTTTGTTGATGAGTATTAAGAGAGCAGAGGAGAGCATTCCAATTATACCCGCTTGTAAGGTTCATTTCCTTGCAGAAATTGGTGGAGAAATATGTATCTCAAAAATAATGAGCTCTTTCTTTGTGAAGGCAGAGTCATCATCATTATCAAAATGTCACTGTTAGGAAGATCAGGAGGCGTTTTAAGGATGTGGTAATTTGGATATTACTCTTTTTTTCTTTTCTGACTGACACAGTCTTAATTAGTTATGTTGGGGCTGGGTATAATTTGTACAGCCTCAAAATATTTATTCAATAAACACAGGGGAGAAAAAAAAGGAAAGGAAAAGCTGCACCTGCTGTGTTTATCTTGGAGTAAAGCTGCTCTTGTGTTTAGAAGAAAAACCTAGAAGCTGTGACTTTCTGGGTCTTGGTGCCTGTCTCTAATACTGGAAAGAGACATTCACTGCCTGGAAGGTGACCTGGGAATGAAAGGATGCCAATGTCAGAGTGAACATGAATGCTCAAACCTGAGACAAATGCTCAAACCTGAGACAAGTGCTGAGGAGCTGTTTGTTGCACTAGCCAAAGAACCAGAACTATATTTTTTTAGAACATGCAGCAGTAGGTTTGAGGCAAAATAAAACTAAGTCTACATGTCCAGCTTAACAGACCTGAGACTTAGAATCATAGAATCATCAAGGTTGGAGGAGATCTCTAAGATCATCAAGTCCAACCACTAACCTGTCAGTGCTGGAACCCCGAAACACTAACCCAGATCCTGCAGTGCCACATCAGACACCTCTGAAACACCTCCAGGGATGGTGACTGCACCACCTCCCTGGGCAATATCCCAGGGCCTCAACACCACAACAGGGAAAAAAACTCTTCACATCTAATCTGAATCTCTCCTGTCTCAGCCTATGACCATAAGAAGGAGACAGATGGCAGTAGACTGACAGATCATGAGCTGAGAGGTCTGAGAGATGTGGTACATGAAATTGATAGAAGATATGCTAGAGAAAAGCAAAAATGTTACTAGGTAACTATAAAGTAGCAAAGGTATTTTAGGAGGGTACAAAAACTGATCCAGACATCTAAGTGTCTGTTGGTCTGCTCTCAGTAGGCTTTGCAATAAAATGTGAAAGAGTGAATAATAAAGAGCATGGAGGTAAATGGAATGAAATGTCACATCTTTTTAATCAAAGGTAGATTATCTCAGATTAACAAAAGATCATTTTTGATAAATTCAGGGATATTTTTAGGCAAGGGGAATGAATGGAACTATTCTATCTTGAATGTATTTGATATATTACCATGTGGGAAATTGTTAATTAAGCTGGACATGATAATCATTAAAAGAACTGAATGTGGGTAAGGAGGGTAGGGGAGTAGTCAGGAGACAGTGGGGACTATCAAAAGGGAAGTGTTGGAATGAAGTTTCTTTTTAAGATTGAATTTTGAGAGGAACCTTCTTAATAATTTCACTAACGATGTTGATAAGAGAATTAAGAGAATGACATTGATTCTGATGACACAAGTCTAGACAGCATAGTTAGTCGAGAGGAGGATAATAATAATATCAAATGGGAAAAATTAGGCGACTCCAAGGGAAGAGAAATAAAGTGGCTAATATTTAAAATATTAGAGTGCACGTTCCTGAATTAATTTGAGAGCTCATAACATCTCGTTATCCTCTAAGAGACTTATTGGGAAGAGGTGAAGAAGAGCATGTTTTAACTGGTTTTAGAAGGGCTGTGATTCTTGTAGATAACACACCTAGAAAACGTGCAAGCTTATACATCCTGTATGATACATCCAATAAAGCTAGACAAAATTATGCTGACCTCATCTGAAAGACTCTACAGTGCTGGTTATCTGCTTTCTAAGAAAAATGAATTGAGACCTAACTAGCTGCCGAGAAAAGCGACAAAGATGGTCAAGATAAGAGAGGGCTTACCACAGAAGGGAAAATAAAACAACTTGGCATGTGTAATCTTGCTAAACAAAGACAGAGAGGATGTATGTTGCCTCTCTTGAAAGAGATTGGAAAGATAAAGATATCATGGGGTAAACAGTACTGATGGAAAGTGATGTTCAAGTAAAATGAGACTTTGTTTTGCACAGGAATCCTGTTCATGTGTGCAGATTGGAGACCTGTAAAGATTTCTTGCAGTTGGAGCAAAAGTTGCTTCACTGGATGGTGCCTGAGTAGTGAAATCATTTATTTGTCATAACTATCTGTGAGAACAGTGTAGAGTATTCATTGCCTAAGGAGGTCTCTTCTAATCATGTGTTGGCCAAACATGTGCTATGAAAAGTGTAAATAATATGATGAATACTTTTGGTATTTTTTTTAGCTGAGTATATATTGAAATGAACTTCAGATTCTCAAGATTAAGTGAAAATGACATTGAAGTCTGTGAGTCAGGCCTTGTTCTGAAGGAGGAGGTGAAGTTTGGAGGTTTTCAAGACACAGCTGGACAGGGTGCTAGATAATCTCATTTAGTGATGATAAAGGTTGGAGGAGACCTCAAAGATTATCAAGTCCAACCATGAACCTGTCACTGCTGGAACCCCCAAACCCTAACCCAGATCCTCCAGTGCCACATCAGACACCTCTGAAACACCTCCAGGGATGGTGACTGCACCACCTCCCTGGGCAATATCCCAGGGCCTCAACACCACAACAGGCAAAACATTTCTCCTCACATCCAATCTGACTCTGCCCTGGCTCAGCTCAAGGCCATTCCCTCTCTCCTCTCCCTCAGCCCTGGCAGGACACACATCCCACACCTCTCTCCAGCCCTGGCAGGAGTTGCAGAGAGCCAGGAGGTCACCCCTGAGCCTCTTCTCCAGGCTAAACAAGCCCAAATCCCTCAGTCCTTCTCCATATGATGTTTTCCAGACCTTTTCTACCCTCATTGCCCTTAGCTGGACTCACTCCAGTGCCTCAATGGCCTTTTGAGATTGACAGGCCCAAACCTGAACACTTTCCACACAAAGCTGGACCAGATAATCTTTTGAGATCTCTTCCATCCTGAGCTGCTCTGTGTTTCTAGGAAATATGCTACCAGGCTAGAAACATCTCCACAGAAAGCATCCTGATTCTTGTGTGGGTCACAATAGCCAAGAGGATGAGTGTGAAACCTGGACCTGCAGCTCCAGCCTGGCTGGGGGCACAGGAGTGCCCTGTGGGTGACTCTGCCTTCTGGTTGCTTGTGAATGTGTGTTAGGCAAACAGCCTATGTATGCACATGGAAAACCCAAAGATGCCATCAGATAATCATATTTCCAATTGAGATGTGATTCACATGCTGAAAACCAGTGTTTTGTCATGTAAAATAAAAGCCATGAAGATCTGGTTCTTTTAAAGTGGTGTTTGTTAATGTGCTTTGCCATGCGTCGTTAGGATGGTGTTTCGTTCTAGAAGGTATCTTAAAAAAGGAGCAGTCAAAATCATCTGCAATCAAGGTCACACATGCTCATCAGTGCAAGAATAAAGCAAGTGCAATCACAGAAGAGAGAACTAAGCAGTTTATATCATTGGATCCCTTGTTTGGTAATGAAATACACACATTGTCTTCTGATTTACTGGAAGCACAAGACACATGATGCTCCCAACTAAATGAGGTCACATAGGAGCAAAAGTCACAGTAAAACTGGAAGTGATAAATCACCAGAAATTCTCCTGTCTCCTCTAGAAATTTTCAGTCAGGTGGCACCTGACCACTGTCAGTACCTGAGTTTTCATAAAGGCAGCTGTTCTTCAGGCCATTGCTGGAGCTATTGCTTCAACAGACCAATGCCACAGAAGTGCTGAGCCAGTTAACTTGCTAAGGCCTAATTTTTGGCATAACCTCTGCAAAGTTCTAGTGTTTAAGCATATAATTCTTCAGCGAGCATAAACATATCTATCTCTTAGTATCAAACCAGTAGGTTAGATGTTAATGACACTTGAGAGAATTTCTTCTCCGTGAAGGTCAAGCTGCTGAAAGTAAAATGATTATTCTCTTTTTATATGTAGTAATTCGTAAATTTACTCCTTGCAGAAAGGCTCAATTGATTTAAAGTTTGAGAGAATTTTGACCTACAAATGTTGCCTTCTAGTGGAGAATCTAGCCCCATGACACTGAGTGTTTTATGTGGGAAATTCTTTCAGTTGTTGTCAGTCAGGAGGTTGGAGTCAGGTGGGGGTTGGTCTCTTCTCCCAGGCAACCAGCAGCAGGACAAGAGGGCACAGACTCAAGCTCTGCCAGGGGAGGGTTAGGTTGGAGATTAGGAAGAGATTTTTTGCAGAGAGAGTGCTCAGACATTGGAATGTGCTGCCCAGGGAGGTGGTGGATTCCCCATCCCTGGAGGTTTTCAAGCTGAGACTGGATGTGGCACTTAGTGCCATGGGCTAGTGACCACGGTAGGGTTGGACTTGATGCTCTTGGAGGTCTCTTCCAGCCCGGTTGATTCTATGGTTCTTTGGGGGGATTTTATTGCTTTGGGTTTGTTTTTTTTTTCCATTACAAAACCAACGTTTAAACCTGCTTAACATCTTATGTGAATCTCAGCATCTAATCCTCCTGCTGGTTGACTGGGAGAATACTCCTTCCTTCCCCTTCTCACCCCCTCCCTCCCACCCTCCCAGCCCTGTTGGTTTGACCAACACTCAAATAACCTAGGAAAGAAAGACCTAGTTGCTCTGCTTTATTAGGAGCATTAAATTTAGAGATGCCTATAAGAAGTTATATTTGAAAGTGTGAAAATTGCACTTAATAGAGCTCTTAAAATATGATGGCTGGGTGACTATTTCTTCTGACAACCAGCAATTACTTAATCATACAAATTTCTTTCACTATGTGAAAGAAATGGGAAAAAACCAGGTGATAGTTCCCTTTGGGCATCTGAGGAGTTGATAACCTTATTTCTTCAGATGTACTCAGGAATATTATTGTCACTAATATCTACATCAGTTACAGAAAAGCAATGAAAAAAGTAATCTCACAGATCCTGCCATTAGTTTGTTTGTGTCATAGCCTTTAATTTCATGAAGCATTTTGTTGGGGTGGAATTTGACATGCTTGATGCAATTGTTCTTTTGATTCAGTGTGACTAGAGACAAAAAAAAAAAAGGTGCAGCAAATGGAAATCAAGTAAGGAATGCAAGCAGATGTAAAAGGAGACATTTTTCTTCCAGGAAGTTTTTACAGTAGGCTTCTGAAAGATTTCATCTGGAACAGGGATTCTTCAAAAACCAGTAATTTGACACTGGGAGAGATCATGCATCACATACATTGCTGATGCCTGAGGCTCTTTCATTTGTCTTTGTTACAATTTTATGTTTATATGATAGGTAGTTCCTGAAACTGTGGTGGAAGAAGTCAATACGAGGCCGTTTTCATTTCCCCACAAGGTGGTACTGTGGGACTGACTATAGAGCTCTTGGTTTGGCTATAGCTGATTTATTTCTCGAACCCTTCTGCATATGTTTTAAAGACAGATTTTTGTCTGCAAAAAAGAGAGTTTCAATGCTAGAATCAAATTTCTTAGCACAATGTTCTTAGGACTCTTTGTGTGTGCTTTTTTTTTCCCCCCTAACTTTTTGTCGCATTAAAAATAGATTTTAGTGCAAGTTGTGATTGTCAGAAAATTTCCATTAGTGTTGTTTGGACTTTTTTACCTTTTATTGCATTTTTAAAAGTCTAATCAGTCGATTCCAGACTCTCTTGTTTTTCAAACTAAAACGACAGCTCTTGTAAGTTTATTCAGAAATACACCTCTTGTTTTCCCCCTTAAGTTACATGTAAATAAAGAGACACCTACAATTAATTAGAGAAATAAATTAAAACCATTCAATATTTAGGAGAATTCAGGGTTTTTTCCCCCTGAAAATAGACCTAATCACTATCTAGTACAGACCAAAGCATAATTAATCATTTTAATCAATCTCTGTGGCAGTACAGGGGTTCTAGTTGCTTACAGAGGTCTGTAAGATCTCCTTAGGACACGACAGCCCATGCAGCTCCAGGCTGGGGG
>NW_008676584.1:0-3762 GCF_000695815.1 Acanthisitta chloris | reverse complement strand
TAAATATAAATTAAAATTAAATAATTAATTAAATAAATTTTACTATTTATTTAAATATTTAAATATTCTGTGAGAAAGCAGAGAGCCAAGAGGATTGATTAAGTATTTTTCCATCATCTCCAATGTAACTGGAACTGCCTTTTGGAAATATTTTTGGAGATTACTTTGAAAATCCCACATGGTAATAGTAAACATTTAATAACACTGCAATAAACTGAGCGAGTTACTATACTTCATTCAGTTCCACCTATCTGCTTATGCTCTGTGCATGAGCATCTCTATATATATGTGCCCAGACCTGTATCTATTTAGGCATTATCTTCATAGATGTGGGCACAGAAACATATGTACACCCAGGCATTTCTGTGTGTTTGGTCTCACAGGGCAATTGCTTGTGTACTCATTTTGCAGGTTTTGCCATCCTTCAAAGGGATTATATTATTTGGATTATATTGAATATACTTTGTTCACAGTCCAGTTTTTGCAGTTGAACTCTTGTTTAAGAAGAAAAAAAAAACAGCCAAGAAAATAATACACTAGTCAAGTTCAAACCTGGTTGACAATTCACTTGTCTGATTGTCAGTTTTTCTTAAATTATCAAATATGTTATTTTTCTTTTTATACTATGCTGAATAATGTGTGGGAGTAACGGGTCAGAGATAAAAAGGAATTTTAAAGGAACGGATACAGGAACTTGGTATCAAATACTCATCTGAAGAATACAAAGGTGCATGACCAGGATAGAAGTGAATTAGAGGCATGAATTCATTTTTTCTTTGCCTTTGCAGAGTATGAAATACTTAAAATACTTAGAAGTTTAAGTAGTGGAGGGAAAGTGATTTATTCTAGTGAGGAATATGGCCTGACAGACCTAAAAAGAACATCATTAACAGATGCTAAAAACCCAATTATACGGAGTGATAAAGAACATTTTGACTAGAGCTTTAACTATTAGATGCAGGCCATTTTCCAGTCTAATTTTATTAAAAACATAAATGTTTAGCACATATTTAAGATGCTATTATCCCAAAATGGATATCAGGTGTTTTCAGAAGCCCATGAGAGTCACAAGAAGGCTTTCTGTAGAGTCTAGGGCACTTTAGATTGGTTCCCAAGTCCTGTCTAATCTCACCTGTCCAGGAATTGCACTGTCCTGATCTTATTTACTTGAGCAGACCTGCCCTTTCATTTCATGCAGGAGGAAAATCTGTGAGATGAATCAGGTCACACAGTCTGAAAAGCACCAGTTTGGGTTGTCAGACTGGGCACGTGATTGGTATCAAAGACCTTGCCAGTGACCACGGAACATCAAAAACAACTTTAGATGTCTGCACACCACTGGAAAAAATAACACAGGCACTCTCAGAAGTTGTACAGATGTGGAGAATAAAATCTGGGGTGTGCATGTGGACCTCTCCTCAACCCCAAGAACCTCATTCAATGTATGTATCAATGACCTTCAAATTCCAAACTGATCCTATCACATGTCAGAGCCCAGTGTCCCCATGGCTCAACTCAGTCCGATCCTGTGGTGGTACTGCACAGGAGCTCTGCCTCTAAACTCTGGTAGTTTAGCTGTCATTCAATGGTTGCCTGCCTTTTTTCTGTTTACCAGGTCATGGAAACCTCAGTAAAATCGCATCATTTTGGGGAGCTGGAATGTGGGGAGATGTGTGGCAGGATGGATTTTCCTCTAAAGCTAAAATGTGCTGGGCTTGATTTTTTTTTATTATTTTTTTTCTGCTATACTGGAAGAAAAATCCTCTTTTTATTGGAGAGATTTCCTGCTTGCACCATGTTTCTAGGAAATTCATACAGGTCTATGCCAATGTTTCTTACTTGTAGGAGAAGCAGAATAAGCAGATGAAGATTTTAAAAAGGGATGTAAAGCCAAAATAGATGTGAGGAGTTAGACTATTTAATGATCTCTCTCCACAATGCCTAGAATAGTTTGCCAGCTAATCCTTCCTGTCTCCAGTGCATCAGGAGCTGATAGTGCAGGGATGTCTGGAGTCCTAAGTGATTTCTGTTATGCCATGAGTTTGCCTTGTCCTTGGGAGACTTGAAGAAGGGTGGAAGATCCTTATCTCAAAGTGTAGACTGGCCTCTGTAGGTTCTCAACCTCCAGAAGGGCTGGTGGGGAGAGGTGGTGGAGAGGGTCTGGTGGTGTCCCAGGAGGGGGTGTCTCAGTGAGTGAGTGCCATCAGTGCCCCTGGAGAGGGTGCTGAGAGGAGAGGACAGCTGTGACTGTAGGTGTCTTTGCATATCTTCAGATAGACAATGACCAGAGGGATCTGGATATGAACAACAAAGATATTGATGCTGAGAAGATGACTCATTTTGTTCAGATGAATGAGCTTCGCCTGGTGACAGAGTACAGCCCTGTGGTAATTACCAGCTCCCTGCAGCCCTCACCCTGACACTTGTTCTTCTACTTGTGGGTATCCTCTGCCCCAAGAGTTTGCATACCCAGATGTGTGTGAGGCTTTTGCCAATGGTGTTGATGGGGTTGAGGAAGCCACACAGCTCTTCACTGCTGCTCCATACATGGGCTGGAAGCGGAAGCTTTGCTGGGGCATGTGAATGGGGTGGGAGAGGAGGGGAGTCATGGCAGTTCCTTTAGCTTTCCAGTAAATTTGGGGTGTTGATGGACAGACAGCTCCATTTGTTACCACTCCTGCAGGCAGTGCTGCTTCTTCCTCTGGGCATTTGCCATGTTGTGCCATGACTGCAGACTCTGCTTATCCATAATCCCCTCTCTCTTTGGCTGAGAAGCCTTGAGAAACGTGGAAGCTCAAGGGACCCACTCCCAGAAGACAGGCTTTTCTTTGTCACCCAGCACATAGGGCTTGATGTAAGCCCAGATATTAGAATGGATACTCAGAAGTGGGTTGGGAACTTCCCAAGCAAAAGGTTTTCCCATTCCCTCCATCTCTCATTCCAGAATTGGTCAGTTCTGTTCTTCTGTTTTGAAGAACTTGTTAACAAAGAATGAAAACTTGGTAGGACTGAAGACTGTAGTTGAAGACCTTCTGACTCTGGAATAAACAGAATAATGATCTGTTTTGTTGCTGTCAGCCTAGAAGAATTATTCAATTCACCATCATGTTGGCAAATCCAGTGTGTGCATCTGGCTATACAGACACACACCTCTGGCCTATATGGAGTAGAATACATTGCCCAGGACCAGATTGATGCTTGTTGGCATGGTTTTTACAGAGTACCAATAATTCAGCAGTATGTAGCAGAAGATTTTACCTTTTTCACTTAACAAAATGACTGCAAGGTTTCTGCATGTTTTCATGAAACAAAAACTATTCTTGAAAATTCTTGTCTTATTGGCATTTAAATTAGGCCTTTTGCAAACCTCTTGATACAGCTGTAGAATAATCACTACCCCATTTGCTGTTTATGAAGCTTTCTGGTTTTGTTTTGATAAATGACAATAGTTAAGACTAAGACATGAATAGACATTTCAGTTTTGCTACTTAATCTGTCAAACTCCAATTGATCTATAACATTATATTTTAAAACACTTGTCTCATGCATTTGCACACCTTTTTCTATAGTTGTTTTGCTATTAATTTCTTTGTTTAAAAGATGATGGATTTTTATGTATAGAACTTTATTTCACATTTTATGAAGTATGATAAAAGGAAATATCTCTATCCATCTTCAAAGTATAATAGAATCATAGAGTCATAGAATCAACCTGATTGGAGGAGACCTCAAAGTTCATTGAGCCCAACCCTACTGTGGTTA
>NW_008676583.1:0-460 GCF_000695815.1 Acanthisitta chloris | reverse complement strand
GGGGACACCACTAGTGACCAGCTGCCATCTGGATGTAACTCCTTTTGCCACCACTCTGGGCTCGGCCATTCAGACCATTTTTCACCCAGCAAACAGTGCATCCATCCAAGCCAAGAGTAGCCAGTTTCTCCAGGAGAATGTGGTGGGAGAAACTTTTGAAGGCGGGCAGACAACATCCACAGCATTTCCCTCATCCACTAGGCAGGTCACCTGGTCATAGGAGGAGATCAGGTTGGTTGGGCAGGACCTGCCTTTCCTAAACCCATGCTGGTGGGTCTGATCCCCTGGTTGTATGGTATGTGCTGTGTGATAGCACTCAAGGTAATCTGTTCCATAACCTTCCCTGGCACCAAGGTCAGGCTGACAGGCCTGTAGTTCTCCCGCATCCTCCTTTCAACCATTCTTGTATACAAGTGTCATGTTTGCCAACCTTCAGTCATCTGGGACCTCCACAGTTAAC